>NC_083576.1:74387883-74550383 GCF_027579695.1 Neoarius graeffei | reverse complement strand
ACTTTTCATTTTTAGGGGGCAACTGATGTACACTACTGTTCAGGAATGGTTTGAGGAACATGATCAAGAGTTCACGTTGTTGATTTGGCCTTCAGATTCTCCAGATCTCAATCTGATCAAGCATCTGTAGGATGTGCTGGATAAACAAGCCCTTATAGGACTTAAAGGGCTTGCTTATCCAGCACATCCTACAGATGCTTGATCTGCAGGATGTGCTACAGATCAAGACCTTATAGGACTTTTTTTTTTTTCCCCCGTTTCTGCTTTCCGGTTGAGAGTACGTCGTGTGCATTCTGGCTGCTGCTTCTCACCGGAGCTTTTTTATTTTATTTTCTCTCTTTTTTTTTTTATTTAAATTTTTTTCTGTGTTTGATGTTTGAGTGTTTTTGTCCGCCAGTTGCGGTGTAGCTCCGGACCCAGTTTTGGGTGTCGGTTCCCTCCAGGCCTTGGTTCGCTGTGGGTGATGCCTGTGCTCCCAGCTATGGACTGCAGTGAGCTCGTTGCTCATTTTAACATCGTGGTTGTCCAGCGCTCTGTGCTTTAATGCTTGGTGTGATGTTACAAGCGATGTTGCTCAGTGGCGTCGTGGCAGCTGTGCAGGCGGTTTGTAGCCTGGCTAACGCGACTTCAAAGCTCTCCGAGCATTTGGTCTGGCCAAGCTATTAAGCCAAACCGTTTCCCAGAGCCCGTGGTTGACCCGCCTCCCTGAAATGCCTCAGTTTGCTACTGGTCAAAGCCAGAAAAGGCTGTGACGAAGCTTAAACCAATCACATCACTCTTTCCTCTGACGTATGTGACGCGACGGGGCTAACTGGTAGATTAAACTCTTACCGAAGCCGGTCGGGAGCAAGGCGAAAACGTCCTTCCTTTCAGTAAATACCTCCAGGGCTGCTCTTTGCTCTGTTTTCAATGAGAACTTCCCGCTGAATGCTTTCAATACAGCATCTACCGCTGTGTTAAAGGCTTGCCGCTGCTCCATGTTCGTAATGTTTCTAGTGAATGAAGCACTTCCGGCATAGATTCTGTAAACAATCTATGGCTTCCGGTCGCAGTTCTACTACGTCACTGCCTTGAACACGCCTCTACCCAGGGCCGTTGGAGATGCTCAAAGTTGATTGGTTCCCGATTTTTCGGGAGCTTGGAAATGCTGTAGATAGCCTGCCTGGCCAGACTAAGCTCGGAACAGGCCCTCGTGTTGCGTCACGCTTAGGATGGGCGGGCCCAGGCTAGGCGGTTTGGGACGTACCAGCACTCTGCATGGCGGTGCTTCTGTGCTCGCTTTGCGGATCCATGGCGTGGCGTTCGAGCGATGTTGCTGGCAGCGTCACGGTGGCTGTGCTGGAGATGTGGGACTTGTTTTTGTGCGCCTTTTGGTGGGACTGTGGCTGCTACACCACCGGAATGATATCCTGACCTCTATTTGGTGGACTTTTTTCTTTTCTTTTTTCTGCCTATTATTGTAAAGCGACCTTGGGTTTTGAGAAAGGCGCTATATAAATTAAACATATTATTAAAGGATCTGCTGCTAATGTCTTGGATACTAAGTCATGTAGAGTCCATGCCTCAGCAGGTCAGAATTGTTTTGGTGGCACAAGGGGGGCCGACACAATATTAGGCAGGTGGTTTTAAATGTTATGGCTGATCAGTGTACACACACAACAAATTTCTGTTAGAAAAATTAGAAGGTGCTAGCCCACAAATTTAAGACATGAGCTCACAGAAGTAGGGGTGCTCCATGGCTTCGGTGGCGGTGAGTCTCTGCTGGTGGTCGTAGCGCAGTAGTTTATCCAGCAGGTCCAGAGCCTCAGGACTCACCAGGTGCTGATTCTCTGCCTGCACAAACTGCTCCCAGCGCTTCCTCGTCTGCCTACAGTACAGACACAGACAGAAAAACTGATCACCACACAACACCACCACCTGGCTGTCTACACTCTACAGGACAGTCTCCATCTTAGGCCATGTTCCAACACACACACCATTACTGGCTTCCCCTTCATATTTTAAACTAATCCTGGACCAGGGGCGCAGATAGGATTTTTGAACTGGGGGGGACTGAGCTGTCAGCAAGTGATTCCATTTTGTGTAAATGCATATATAAAGTGTGTGTGTACTGAAGCTTCAATATGCATTCGAATTGTGAGTTTTCTAATTGAATGAACATTGGTAGACAAAGGCCTACCTGGTCAACATTGCTTGGTTTTTGAAAAAATGCTGTAGCTAATTGTTTTTTGTTTTTTCATTGTTGACCCCACCAGGGATTGCCTGCAGGCCAGGAGGACAATGTGAACATCTTGAATCTCATAATTTCAGTTAACAGTTGCTGCTTACTAAAATAACATTATACATAAAAATAACATTAAAAGATATTCACCTACAGCCTAGAATGCTGCTAGTTTACATTTAGCCTACTTCAGGTAAGTCCAAATTCCTTCTTATTATTATCAGACTAGCTACTCAACATTACAAAACAAGTATTTGTCACATCTGGGAAAGGCAACAGGCAACAGGCATAGGATATTTACATCTTTTGGTTCTTGAAACAAACGCTGTGATTTTTTTCCCCCCTCTTCTCTGGCTTAATGTGGCAGAAAGATCACCAGCTCGGTCATTAGACAGTTGTTTATGATCACTATGGTTACCGCGACAGGCAAAGTCCTCAGCTCCCCTTAGGACCCCGGGGTCGAGATGGTGCGTTACATTTACATTGGAAGTCGGCACTTGGAGCTCCGAGCAACATAACCTCAGAACTGAGCGCTTCCCAGTTTAAAAACTGGGACATCATGGAACATGGAATTCGAAAAAAAAATGGCCAGTTAATGAAATGAAACAAAAACCCCAACGTTTATGCTGGTAGATGCTGGATTTCAATGCTTTTCCGACTTCAAACTTCAAAGTACAACTGAACGCACCATTAGTCGCAGCAGAAACACCGCTGCTATCAAATGGATGAGCTGTGCAGTGTTATTAACCGAGAATTACGTGGAAAATGAACACCTTGCTTTCCCAACTCTGCAAGGATCTGCTCCAGCCTACACCGATTCAAGAAAGGGAAAATGTGGATTGATCACTGACAAGGCTGCTGCTGCTGCCATTTCAACTTTGTGCTGCAGTGTAAGTTAGTCTAACTAACGGAACATTAATCCTCACTTTTTCTACCTATGTGTGGCGCCTTACGTAGGGACGGTGGGTGGGGGGGACAGATGGGGGTCACTATAAATCTGGGGGTCACTATAAATCCCCCGTCCCATCTTCGCCCTTGTCCTGGACACCAGTAGCCTTGTCCACTAATGAGTAATGGAGCAAACATAACAATTGGTACGCAAACATCGCCAATAGATTTTACATCATACCAGCATTGGTCAGAATGTTCTTTATATTTAAAAAAAAAAAAAAAAGCGTACAGCACCAGGCGGCACAGTGGTGTAGTGGTTGGCGCCATTGCCTCACAGGAAGAAGGCTCTGGGTTTGAGCCCAGTGGCAGACGGTGGTCTTCCTGTGTGGAGTTTGCATGTTCTTCCCATGTCTGTGTGGGTTTTCTCCGGGTGCTCCAGTTTCCTCCGACTGTTCAAAGACATGCAGTTTAGGTAAAATACCCAGCCACTGGGGTTGCACAAGCCAGTGTATACTTAGTGCTGGACCCAAGCCTGGATAGATTGGGGAGGGTTGCGTCAGGAAGAGCATCCGGGGTAAAAACCTATGCCAAATCAAATATGCAGGACAGATCCGCTGTGGCGACCCCAAACAGGAGCAGCCGGAAGAAGAAGCAGCTAGCTTTAAGCTAAATAAACAAACAATATACTGAACAATTTAAATTTAAAAATAAATAAATAAAACGCACAACACCACAGCCCTGACGGTGGCCGAAAGGTCAATGTGCTGCAACTTCAGATAACACACGAACAGAAATGTGCTGCACTAACCAAAAACAGTGTTTCCAGAGGACACTTAAAAGCGATGAACACAATAATAAAATTAGGTATGCTATGGGTACATGTGGCTCTTGCTTATAAATAAAATTGTTTTCTGATCCCATGTCCTTACAGTAAATATAGCATATATACACACACAAGTTATCAAGTCTATTCGCCTCATCTCTTGCAAGCATCACCAAGCTGTGAGCAGCATCAGGGCTCGGAGTATTTTGTTTACTGTGAACTAAATCTATTTTAAAAAATAGTAAGAAAGCAGCGGGCGGCACGGTGGTGTAGTGGTTAGCGCTGTCGCCTCACAGCAAGAAGGTCCGGGTTCGAGCCCCGTGGCCGGCGAGGGCCTTTCTGTGCGGAGTTTGCATGTTCTCCCCGTGTCCGCGTGGGTTTCCTCCGGGTGCTCCGGTTTCCCCCACAGTCCAAAGACATGCAGGTTAGGTTAACTGGTGACTCTAAATTGACCGTAGGTGTGAATGTGAGTGTGAATGGTTGTCTGTGTCTATGTGTCAGCCCTGTGATGACCTGGCGACTTGTCCAGGGTGTACCCCGCCTTTCCCCCGTAGTCAGCTGGGATAGGCTCCAGCTTGCCTGCGACTCTGTAGAAGGATAAAGCGGCTAGAGATGATGAGATGAGATGAGTAAGAAAGCACCTGTTCATGAATTGTCTTCGAAGCATTCTTTAGTACTAATGAGCACATTTTGTTTCACAAGTGTAGTGTAAAGACCAAAATTAAAAATAAAATAAAAAAATTAACGTGAATAGCAAAAGTTTGACCAATTATATTTTTGTACCCTATGGGTCCACGTGGCTCCTGCTTATAAATAAAATTCTTTTCTGATCCCATGTCCATACAGTAAATACAGCTTATATATTTACTCTATGAGTCCGTAGCCACAAAAATGACACGTAATCCAAAAATGAACAAATCACAGAAGTAAAATACACCAAGTGTCTGGACTTTATATTATTCTACTCTTCCCTCTTACAGTTTTCGAAACTGAAACCTCTGAACCGAGGCTGACATACACACGCTGTCGCCATGACCCAAACTCATTTCCCGGAAAAGGCCGGACGCTAGAGCTCAGTGGTCTCAGTACTCTTTTCGACAGCTTCCTGTAACAACTCGGAAGTGTATCACGTCTCCATCACACATGGAGTATATTTTAAAATAGGAACGCACTTTCCCTCGGTAATAAGCATAAACATGTCTGAAAGCCAGTTCTTTAGTCTAGTCCATTTATTTCGAACGGTGAACCGAATTGTATACGCTCACCGGCCATTTTAATCGGAACACCTGCATGTGTATGCGCTACCTCGCTCCGCCTCTATGAGGCAGTAGCCGCAAAAAGCCGATGCTAGATGAACAGCTGATCTCTACAATAACATTCAAAATCATGCAATCACAAATGTTAAAATAATCCAAAAACATTTGCACTGTAGCTCATTTATTAGCCATCACTGCTTATTTGTGATGGAGTAGTAGCATGCCTTCGTGCTGTGGGTTGCTCTTCATCTAGATTGGTTGAGAAATTCGAAAATCACTTACATTATATATTTAAAAAAAAAAAAAACAATGGATGGCTAGCAGAACTAACAATAACAACCATCATGAATCACCCAAAAAAAATAAATTTAATTCACGTTTAAGTGTCCTTTGGAAACACTTCCATTGCCGTTTCTTGGAACTGCAACGTGTTTGTTATTCTGTTGTCTGAATTTGCAGCGTGTTGACCTCACAGGATTTCCCTCAAAATCCTTGAAATGCGACTGGGATCAACTTTTCAAATAATGTAGTAGAAACAGTACAGAATAGTGCACAATAAAAATGCAGTTACGATCTAAATCACGAGTGCGCTACCAAACTAATGGTTATACTTTTCATTCTGGCTCCATTAAACAGTCAAAGTGAAACCTGATTTCGTTTACACAGTTGCCCATAATCTCACATACTGCATGAATCGGTGTCTTCCTTTCATTCATTCACTCAGCTCTACACCATCTGACCCTCAGCTAATACAACCCCGATTCCAAAAAAGTTGGGACAAAGTACAAATTGTAAATAAAAACGGAATGCAATGATGTGGAAGTTTCAAAATTCCATATTTTATTCAGAATAGAACATAGATGACATATCAAATGTTTAAACTGAGAAAATGTATCATTTAAAGAGAAAAATTAGGTGATTTTAAATTTCATGACAACAACACATCTCAAAAAAGTTGGGACAAGGCCATGTTTACCACTGTGAGACATCCCCTTTTCTCTTTACAACAGTCTGTAAACGTCTGGGGACTGAGGAGACAAGTTGCTCAAGTTTAGGGATAGGAATGTTAACCCATTCTTGTCTAATGTAGGATTCTAGTTGCTCAACTGTCTTAGGTCTTTTTTGTCGTATCTTCCGTTTTATGATGCGCCAAATGTTTTCTATGGGTGAAAGATCTGGACTGCAGGCTGGCCAGTTCAGTACCCGGACCCTTCTTCTACGCAGCCATGATGCTGTAATTGATGCAGTATGTGGTTTGGCATTGTCATGTTGGAAAATGCAAGGTCTTCCCTGAAAGAGACGTCGTCTGGATGGGAGCATATGTTGCTCTAGAACCTGGATATACCTTTCAGCATTGATGGTGTCTTTCCAGATGTGTAAGCTGCCCATGCCACACACACTAATGCAACCCCATACCATCAGAGATGCAGGCTTCTGAACTGAGCGCTGATAACAACTTGGGTCGTCCTTCTCCTCTTTAGTCCGAATGACACGGCGTCCCTGATTTCCATAAAGAACTTCACATTTTGATTCGTCTGACCACAGAACAGTTTTCCACTTTGCCACAGTCCATTTTAAATGAGCCTTGGCCCAGAGAAGACGTCTGCGCTTCTGGATCATGTTTAGATACGGCTTCTTCTTTGAACTATAGAGTTTTAGCTGGCAACGGCGGCTGGCACGGTGAATTGTGTTCACAGATAATGTTCTCTGGAAATATTCCTGAGCCCATTTTGTGATTTCCAATACAGAAGCATGCCTGTATGTGATACAGTGCCGTCTAAGGGCCCGAAGATCACGGGCACCCAGTATGGTTTTCTGGCCTTGACCCTTACGCACAGAGATTCTTCCAGATTCTCTGAATCTTTTGATGATATTATGCACTGTAGATGATGATATGTTCAAACTCTTTGCAATTTTACACTGTCGAACTCCTTTCTGATATTGCTCCACTATTTGTCGGCGCAGAATTAGGGGGATTGGTGATCCTCTTCCCATCTTTACTTCTGAGAGCCGCTGCCACTCCAAGATGCTCTTTTTATACCCAGTCATGTTAATGACCTATTGCCAATTGACCTAATGAGTTGCAGTTTGGTCCTCCAGCTGTTCCTTTTTTGTCCCTTTAACTTTTCCAGCCTCTTATTGCCCCTGTCCCAACTTTTTTGAGATGTGTTGCTGTCATGAAATTTCAAATGAGCCAATATTTGGCATGAAATTTCAAAATGTCTCACTTTCGACATTTGATATGTTGTCTATGTTCTATTGTGAATACAATATCAGTTTTTGAGATTTGTAAATTATTGCATTCCGTTTTTATTTACAATTTGTACTTTGTCCCAACTTTTTTGGAATCGGGGTTGTAATACACAGCCATAAACCAGGCGGTGTAGCACAAGCGCCTCCTGTTGGTACTCACTGGCCAAGCAGGTCCTTAAAGCGCGGGTCCAGTTCAATGTGATATTTTCGCAGGTAGCCGAAGAGCTCGTCGGTTCCGAGGACTTTAGCAATCCGCACCAACTGCAGGCAGAGAAAATTCTCTCTAAAAATCTTTAAAGAAACTAACACAGTTGTTACTGTTAATTAACAATCATTTACTGAAGGTGAAGTGAATATCAGTGAATAATAACTGACACGAAGTCGAGATCATTATTAACGGAGCTTAAGGAGGATAATCGTTTTAGTGTAAATGCACAGGCGATTTTTTTTTTAAAAAATAAATAAATAATTAGGTACACTATGGGTCCATGTGGCTCCTGCTTATAAATAAAATTGTTTCCTGATCCCATGTCCATACAGTAAATATCGCATATATACAATGTCATCAATTCTACTCACCTCATCTCTTGCAAGCATCACCAAGCTGTGAGCAGCATCAGGGCTCGGAGTATTTTGGTTACCAATTTTGTTTACTGTGTTTTGTTCGAAATACAGCGCTATGAACTCGATCCATTTTCAAAATAGTAAAAAAGCACTTGTTCATGAATCGTCTGAGAAACATTATTTAGTACTAATGAGCACATTTTGTTTCACAAGTGTAGTGTAAAGACACTAAAATAAAAAACAAAATTAAAAAATTAAAGCGGTGGCATGGTGGTGTAGTGGTTAGCGCTGTCGCCTCACAGCAAGAAGTTCCGGGTTCGAGCCCCGGGGCCGGCGAGGGCCTTTCTGTGCGGAGTTTGCATGTTCTCCCCGTGTCCGCGTGGGTTTCCTCCGGGTGCTCCGGTTTCCCCCACAGTCCAAAGACATGCAGGTTAGGTTAACTGGTGACTCTAAATTGACCGTAGGTGTGAATGTGAGTGTGAATGGTTGTCTGTGTCTATGTGTCAGCCCTGTGATGACCTGGCGACTTGTCCAGGGTGTACCCCGCCTTTCGCCCGTAGTCAGCTGGGATAGGCTCCAGCTTGCCTGCGACCCTGTAGAAGGATAAAGCGGCTAGAGATAATGAGAATGATGAGAAAAAATTAAAGCAAATTGCAAAAGTGTGATATTGGCTTCTCAGCATATCTGCCACAAAGCTGAAAAACTTACAAAATCTTTCGTTTGACCTTTCAGAAGGACCAAACAAAAGCTGTGATAATCAAAAGGTAAATTTTCTGAAAATAAAAACCACTTACTTGATATCGGATCAGTAGCCTCGGAGAACCACGGGGTGAAATTTCGTTTCTCTTTTTATCTGCTGATTATCTTCCGATACTACGAAGTTATAACGAGGTTTCTCTTATTTCGTTTCTGGTTCTGAAGTTTATCAAGAAGTAGAACGGGGAATCGAACTTGATCAGGATAAGTGCTGATTGGTTATGAAGTTTCACTACTGTTACACTCATTCTTACATTTTTAAATCACAATGACATACGTAATGGCTTCGCCACTCGTTCTTGTGTACCTTTGATAACGCAAGATCGATTGTTCGTATCGCAAGATCACAATTCACTGTTCTGCTGATAGTAATGCTTGTGTGTATGCACACGTGTAGTGCGCTATTGTTACACTTATTCTTACAACACGATGACATAGTGGCTACTGCCTCGCTTCGCCTCTGAGGCAGTAGCCATAAAAACTGTATTTAAAAAAAAAAAAAAAAAATATTATATATATATATATATATATATATATTAAAACTTCAAAAGCAGCATGCAAATGTAATAAATGCATGGCACAGTCTTGCGCCATTTATCTACACTGAGTCACATTAAAACACCTTGTTTTGAAATCAATCACAACCCCACCTTACCTTTGAATAGTTTTAGACCAAATTTCGCAGCATCTTTAGTGTTTTTAGGAACAGCATTTTCTTTCATAATGTGTAATTATTTTTTTCACGGTCCGGTTTCCATCAAACCCTGCGCTCTGATTGGCTGGCGAGCGCGTCCGTATCCTACGATACGGACCCCGGTTATGGACCTCTGTAAACAGACTCTTCAGGATTTGAATTCTCTAATAAAAGGATTAACGGAGTATAAATGTGTCCTTTATTATGTCAACTGATAAAATTCAAACTACTCTCTGACTTTGATTCAGAGAAATATCCAGATGTTCATTCCTGGCAGCTCGCCGATTCCCTCCCCCTCCCTCACCTGGTCGTAGTTGTCCTGACCGTGGAAGAACGGCTCCTTCCTGAAAATCATACTGGCCAGCATGCAGCCCAGACTCCACATGTCCAGACTGTAGTCATACATCTGCATAAAAGATTTAAAAAAAAAAAATAATAATAATAATAATAATAATCCAGAAATGAAGATCAGTGCTGTAAAGATTAGACCAGTCTGAAGTGCTGTTCTGGTCTTAATATTTACTGCACATCAGGAAACCTTTACTCTGCTACGGCAACTGATTAACTACTACCACACACGCATGCACATGCGTGTCTTATTACTAGTGAACTCTTGTTAAACATTCTGACCACTCACAAGGCAAACTTAAATCGTTCATTAAAGCGTCAAGTGCGAGTTAAATGTCTTACTTGGTAATCCACGAGCAGCTCAGGACCCTTGAAGTAGCGAGATGCCACTCGGACATTGTACTCCTGTGCAGGGTGATAGAACTCAGCCAGACCCCAATCTATCAGCCTCAGCTACACACACACACACACACACACACACACACACAAAAACACATCAGTCACCCATACTGCCACCAGGTGGCTGATATATGCCAAGACATTAGATAAATAAGCTGATATTTGATGGGAAATTAATATATTCCTGCAGCTAGATGCTCTGGAACGAGTGACTAAACATTTCAACATGATCAATCAATCACGGCTTTATTCATCGTCGAAATGTACAAGGAGTCAAAGACTCAAATACATTCAAACTAATAAAAGAGCTAAATTAAAAATATAAACGAGCATCAAACTACTAATAGGTAAATATCATACACACACACACACACACACACACACTATTATACATACGGGTCGGGTCACTTTTTCCATGGAATAAAAAAAAAATTATTTTTTTCGTGGTCGATTGGCTGGCGAGCGGGTCCGTATCCTATGGTACGGACCCCAGTTACGGACCTCTGGCGACTCGCTCGTTCACAACAACAAACATGGTAGCATTTTTTTGTCAATGTTTATCTTTTTTTTTTTTTATAAAAGATATTTATAAGATTATCAAAAATCTTATAAATTTTCGCCAGCATTTCTCAGGAGAACAGCATTAATTTTACAGCATGGATAGCGATAACGACAGTGTTCACAGCCAAAGTGAGTTTTACGACCCTGAGGAAGAAGAAATAAAAGAAAACATTTCAGGAGAAAGCTAAAAACCTCTAACTTGCTAACGCCAAGCAAAAACATGGCTGAATCCTGAATGACTCAATTTTGTATAAATAGGGGACTATATAGGCGGCAAAATGTAGTTTTTTTTCCTGCCATGGAAGTGCACTTGTATACCGAGGAGGAAGCAATTTGCATTACAGCCGTGAATGAGGATTCAAAATGGCGGCTCGCTTCGGCTCGGTTTTCCCTTTCGGGCGTTCTCGTTTTCTGCTAGAATTTGGTAAAAAAAAAACAACAAATATATTACTTACCAGCTTAAGGTCGGTCCGTATGGTGAAATACTGTGACCTCGGCCTTGAATACTGACCTCGGCCCAGACAGCCTCAGTCAGTACTTTCAAGACCTCGGTCACGGTATTTCACGATACGGACCTCCCAGCTGGTAAATAACATGTATTCTGTTCCCTTCTAGTGGGTTCATTAAACGGCATGCAATAGTGTTATCATATCACTTATCCTCCATGTATTACACCACTCTCCCAATGGAGAAGGAGCGTGCAATATTGTTACAATATTGCACGTTGTCAAGACAACACAATGGAGCTCACGCGAAGATCCAATGACAACTTTGCTGCTGCACATGCACACAATTTCTTTGTCAGCCGGGACAGAGAGAAGACAAGGTTAATCCAGTGCTCGGTTTAAGCACTAAATTAATAAACTGAAACTAAAATATACGCTGAACACCCGAAAGGCTACCAAAACTTCATTAGATATTCTTCACGCATATTTACAAAGAGAAAAACAGGCCAACAGACATCGAAAAACTGGAAAAGAGACACGTCAGAGATGTAAAACTTCCTAGCGAGAGACTCAGACAGTTTGTACATAAACATGACCCGCGAGGTTTGCTTCATTCAAAGCGGAAGATTTAAAAAAGACAGATGTGCTGAACACCAGAAAGGCTACAAAACTTCACTGGATATTCTTTACGCATATTTACAAGAGAAAAACAGACCAATGGACATTGAAAATAGCGGAAATATAAAGTTCTACTTGGAGGTGAGGAAAAGTGACGCAGACTTTTACGAGAGGAATTCACTCATGGAGTTCACTCAGCAAAGCCCTTTTGTTTTGAACAACTGCAATGGAACAATTAACTCCGACCAAAAGTAACTGAACTTGAATGGTCAGCCTGGATATACAGTTAGGTCCATAAATATTTGGACAGAGACAAAATTTTTCTAATTTTGGTTCTGTACATTACCACAATGATTTTTGAACAAAACAATTCAGATGCAGTTGAAGTTCAGACTTTCAGCTTTAATTCAGTGGGTTGAACAAAATGATTGCATAAAAATGTGAGGAACTAAAGCATTTTTTAAACACAATCCCTTCATTTCAGGGGCTCAAAAGTAATTGGACAAATTAAATAATTGTAAATAAAATGTTCATTTCTAATACTTGTTTGAAAACCCTTTGTTGGCAATGACTGCCTGAAGTCGAACTCATGGACATCACCAGACGTTGCGTTTCCTCCTTTTTAATGCTCTGCCAGGCCTTTACTGCAGCGGTTTTCAGTTGCTGTTTGTTTGTGGGCCTTTCTGTTTGAAGTTTAGTCTTTAACAAGTGAAATGCATGCTCAATTTATCAATTGTCCATCTGTATTATGAAACGCCGACCAATCAGTTTGGCTGCATTTGGCTGGATCTGAGCACGCTGTATGTCTCTGAACACCTCAGAATTCATCCGGCTGCTTCTGTCCTGTGTCACATCATCAATAAGCACTAGTGACCCAGTGCCACTGGCAGCCATGCATGCCCAAGCCATCACACTGCCTCCACCGTGTTTTACAGATGATGTGGTATGCTTTGGATCATGAGCTGTACCACGCCTTTGCCATACTTTTTTCTTTCCATCATTCTGGTAGAGGTTGATCTTGGTTTCATCTGTCCAAAGAATGTTCTTCCAGAACTGTGCTGGCTTTTTTAGATGTTTTTTAGCAAAGTCCAATCTAGTCTTTTTATTCTTGAGGCTTATGAGTGGCTTGCACCGTGCAGTGAACCCTCTGTATTTACTTTCATGCAGTCTTCTCTTTATGGTAGATTTGGATATTGATACGCCTACCTCCTGGAGAGTGTTGTTTACTTGGTTGGCTGTTGTGAAGGGGTTTCTCTTCATTCTGCGATCATCCACCACTGTTGTCTTCTGTGGGCGTCCAGGTCTTTTTGCATTGAGTTCACCAGTTCTTTCTTTCTTTCTTTCTTTCTTTCTTTCTTTCTTTCTTTCTCAGGATGTACCAAACTGTAGATTTTGCCACTCCTAATATTGTAGCAATTTCTCGGATGGGTTTTTTCTCTTTTCGCAGCTTAAGGATGGCTTGTTTCACCTGCATGGACAGCTCCTTTGACCGCATGTTTTCTTCACAGCAAAATCTTCCAAATGCAAGCACCACACCTCAAATCAACTCCAGGCCTTTTATCCGCTTAATTGAGAATGACATAACGAAGGAATTTCCCACACCTGCCCATGAAATAGCCTTTGAGTCAATTGTCCAATTACTTTTGGTCCCTTTAAAAACAGGGTGGCACATGTTAAGGAGCTGAAACTCCTAAACCCTTCATCCAATTTTAATGTGGATACCCTCAAATGAAAGCTGAAAGTCTGGACTTTATGTCCATTATATAATTATAACTTTAATATGTTTCAGTAAACAGGTAAAAAAAAAAAAAAAAAATTTGTGTCAGTGTCCAAATACATATGGACCTAACTGTAGCTTGTATACGAGTTGGGTTGTTGTTCAGGCTTTTTGGACTCGTACCCTTTTTATTGTTAGAACTTTGACTTTGGACAGTACATTGGATTGACAGAACACTGAATTACATTTGAGCAGAATCAGCATTGGTAAGTTACCGCCCTGTTCTTAACTTTTTGTAAAATCTATAATTGTTCCATCAAATGTGCATGTATAATAATAATAATAATAATAATAATAATGTTGGCTGGCTTTTTTCATGGTATATCAGATATTCCATTCAGCTACCCGTCTTCAACTCGTTCAATATCATGCCAGCTGAATGGAATATATCTGATATACCACCAAAAAAAAGCCAGCCAATATTATTTAATTACATCAAGGACGTTTTATACAAGACATATTTTAAATTTAATACTATGTCATTAAATCAAAAATATAACTAAATGCAATTTAACTCTATTGATCACAAATATTACATTCGCACTACGTGTCACTAGGAAGATTCGTTTTCTTTATGGCGCTTTCAAACTTGATTAAAGAATCAAGATGTCTCAATTCTGTAGGAAGATCGTTCCACGTACGAGTCACCAGATGGATAAATGATCCGGGAGTCCACTTCTTGTTCGATGGGGCGGCACGGTGGTGTAAGTGGTTAGCACGGTCGCCTCACAGCGAGAAGGTTCTGGGTTCGAGCCCAGCAGCTGGTGGGGGCCTTTCTGTGTGGAGTTTGCATGTTCTCCCCGTGTCTGCGTGGGTTCTTCCGGGTGCTCCGGTTTCCCCCACAGCTCAAAGAAATGCGGTTAGTTTAATATGGGATGGCCTTGGGCTGAGATACCCTTGAGTGAGGCACCAAGTGCTCCCCAGGCACTGTTAGCATATTAGCAGAGCCCACTGCTCTAGGTATGGGTGTGCACTCATTGCTCGTGTGTATTTTTTGAGAAATTTCACAAATGTGTGATGAATAAAGTTGTACTTTCTTTCTTTAGTCTGAGGTTACCCCCCTCTTAAATTATAATGGGTTTGTTGTATTTGAAAAGAGTTCCTTTATGTCGTTCAGACCACAGGTAAAGACTAAGGCTTGATAAACCAAGGATGAGGAATGGCATGACCGTCTGTAGATGCCTGTGGCCATGACTAAAACATCTTTACATGAACGGTCATACGTAAGGCAGTTTGAAGATGGATCTAAGGCCAAAACAACTGGCTTTCTCAAATTTATCACGGAAATCATTAGTAATACCCAGTAGTAACGGACAACAGTATTCGAAATTCTTGTATAACTTCACAGCGAGGTTGACTGAGAGCACACTTTTGATTCATTTGATGGCTGAAAGTTTAGCGTATACTCCATTAACTGTGTTCTTAATATGAAGACTCGTAGACAAGGTACTGTCAATAATAACGCCAAGTCGTTCCAAACGGTCTCTCTGTTCAATGGCTTCATCTGTCAAGAAAAATCAAGTGGAAAAAGAGATGGCCCTCCCTGCCTTACACTTAGTTTACATGAACACAAACAGCCCATACAAGACATCGCTATAAACAAAAACGATGTGAAGCAGAAGCCTGAAGAAGGCATAGTAGTGTGTTTATATATCCTGTAGATACAGAATAAACTATATAGAGATGGAAGAGAAAGCTCAAAGCTTGACTCAAAGTTTCAATTTTCACATAAAACAGCTTAAAACTGTTACTAATACTGAATTGAAAAGGGAAGAGGTTTGGATTTTGGGCGGTGGATTGAGAGTTGCAAACATGTACATACAGTATACGGAATATTACACATGTAACAACTCGCCCAATTCACGATTCGATATAATTCACATGGATGGATGGACGGACGGACCTTATTGACCCCAAGCTGGGAAATTGTTTATTGATGGATTAAATCATGGTACTCTGTTGTACTGACTTCAACCTGCTATTACTCCCAAAGTACTGAACAGATCTTAACCAGATACATTTATTTGGAAAGCAAAAATAAGCTTTTTAAATGATAGTATTCAGGATAGAAAATATTCAAGAGTTAAAAGTGATATGCAGAACCTTTATTTTTAAATACATTTCTGAGTGGATAGTATCTCCACCACCCTTGACTCTTGTATGCTGCATAAATGGGAATAAAAAATATATCTTTGAGAGTTAAAATCGACCGCAAAGTTGGCATTCGAGCTGCCCCGCTGAGCCAGCCAACCCTGAGCGTGTGACGTCACAGCAGTAACTGGTTTTAAGGCCGAGGCTTTTCACAGCTATAGACCAAAAAATTTATGGTGAAAGTAAGAAATATCGTTACCGACTTGACCTCATTGATTGTGGGTTGACTCCCATTAAAACAGGATAGGGTGTTATAACTTATGCAACATACATGTACATGCATGCATTTTCACTGATAAAACGTAAAAGGCTAATTAAATAATCAGATTCTGAAGCAAATTAAATAATCTTAGACCGGTAACTTAAACACACAATACAAGTTACATGAATTAATCTAAATGCAGGTAAACATGTTGTTTTATATCCAAATGAGAGTCGGAGCTTACCCGTCGCTTCTTGAAGGCCGACTGTTTTGAAACAATCTGACTTTCAGTTGTTCGTTCAGTTCTCCGTTCATTCGCTTCTTCCATTTAAGGGCGAGATGGCAGCAATATCCAGTTTAGAAATCAGACAGATGCTCCACTCATTCTCCATTTTCTCCATTACTGAGTACTCCGCCATTACTGCTCGGCTCAGGCACTTACTAAAACCCGGGACGGAACAGAACGTCACTGGTTTTAGCAACAAAAGCGGGGAGGTCACTGCCCGAGAGATATGTCCCGTCCTGTTCTGTCCTGGGTTTTACCAACAACCCTCGGCTCACACTCCGGGAGAACTGGTGCAACTGAACTCACTTTTTTAAAAAAATAAAATAAAATAAATGCTTTCCTTTTCTTGCAGTTTTATTTAATTGTTGGTACTGTGCCCTCTTTTAATACGAGCTTATAGCCAACACTCCTCAACAGATCAGGGGTCTCGTACGAGTCTTCAGTAAAACATGCAGAGCAGAGTAGAGACCACTTCGTAGGCGCCCAATGTGCCCGTGAACTTCTTGCAAAACGCGTCCAAATCTTTGCAGTTTGAACATTCTTGGGCCATGAATGCAACTTAAATCCACCTTCTGTCGTGTTGCTGGCACATCTACGTGGCATGGCGATAAATTAGCTCAAAACGGAGGATCGGAGTTGCAGTCAGCTCTGTGTTTTAGTATAGCGGAAATGGCGATGAGACCAATAGACTTCCTGCTGTGACGTCACAGATGTCAAGGTCATTCACTCAGACCGCTACCTATTTGAATCACTTTAATTGTAAAAATCATCATATTAGATTTATTGTTAACGCTTAAAACTATTCCTGTGCCATTCTTGAGGTCTCAAGGCATTTATAAACAAAAGTGAGGCCATGGCTCTGCGTACATGCTAGAGGTCTGCGCGGGACAGAATTTTCAGTCCCGCTCCCGCATTGTGCAGTCCCACTCCCGCCAAGAATTATGATTTTCAGTCCCGCTCCCGCCTGCCATATTTTGTCCCGCTCCTGCCCGCAAATCCCGCATGATGCAGACGTTCGCATTATTTCTCACGAAAGTTCTTGTCATTGGCTTGGGGAATTAAACATGCTGAGCTTAGCTGAGCTCTCCACTGACCGATCCTTCACCTAGCGCACATAGCAAGGGTGTGCGTTGTCAGGCGGCATGCACAGCTGAGGCTTTACAGAGATACCCATTGTGAGCTTCACCAGAGGAGCTCTACTCTTCTGCCATGATCGGAGATCTCAAACACGGAAGAGCAGAAAGGAACTGGAAACGTACGCGAGATTAGACCACGTCCGCAAATTTAGGCATCTTAAAATGTTTTTATTAATGCCAAATAAAATATCCAGCACAAATTATATATGATAGACATAAATTAATAATTTCTAAATTTTATTTTAAACACGTTTTTAGTTAGCGGGACTGCAGCTTATCACCTCTCCCGCCCGCTCCCGCATTGTGCACTCCCCCTCCCGCCCGCAATGAGCTTTCAAAATTTGTCCCGCGCTGCACTGTTTTGCGTCGGGTCCCGCGGGACCCCCGCGGGAGTGCAGGGCTCTAGTACATGCTTTAAGCAGTGACAGATTTGGAAACTTTGATGAGCGTCTGCATGCATAATTTTCACAGCACGGCCAACGAGCCTCTGATATATCTAATCACGTCACTTGTCAGCTGGACAAAACATGCTGCTTCCAACCCATACACACACAGACACACACACTTCTATGCAACTCATCAGACCAAGTGTGAGAAAAGTGTAGGACGAACCTTCCTCAACTGATGATCGATCATGACGTTGTGGGGTTTGACGTCACGGTGCATGATGCCCATACTGTGGCAGTAGTTCAGGGCCTACACACACACACACACGCATAAATACATCATGGTGGAAACCAGGATAAAAAAAAAAAAAAGCCATAACGACTAATGTTTCTTACCTTTAGTAGTTCGTACATGTAATAACGGATATCAAAATCTGTTAACTTCTGGTACAGCTCCTAAACATGGACAAAGGGCTTATTGCAAGTAGAAGACTATGGGTATTCTTCAAATATCAAATAAAATCTACAATCACACACATCGAGTGAATGTTTTTGAACCACAAACATGTTGATACATCAACTGTACAATCTTCTCATTATGTTTATTCTAGACATAAAATATATATTTTTTTTACAATTAATATGGCAACACACAAGTGCACCTGAATTTACTACAGTTCAGCTTTATCTTGGATCTAAAAATACAATAATCCTGCACCTTTCAGGTACAAATTCATTTCAAATACACCCGTCAATCAGGAATGCTTTTAAATCAATAATATACTGAATTTGGATTAACCAGGAAACAGGCAGAGATATAGATTATATACACCCATCAGCCTTCATGTTAAAGCCACTGACAGCTGAAGCGAATAACATTGATTATCTCATTACAGTGGTGCCGGTCAAGGGGTTATGGACGCTGTTGACTCATTTCCGGTTCTGGACAGTAACTACACGGTAGTCATTTAAAACAAGTCCCTGTCTCAAGTCCTCTAGAACCAACCACAGTTCAACACAGTCGTAGAGGATGTTCATATCTCATCTCATCTCATTATCCGTAGCCGCTTTATCCTGTTCTACAGGGTCGCAGGCAAGCTGGAGCCTATCCCAGCTGACTACGGGCGAAAGGCGGGGTACACCCTGGACAAGTCGCCAGGTCATCACAGGGCTGACACATAGACACAGACAACCATTCACACTCACATCCACACCTACAGTCAATTTAGAGTCACCAGTTAACCTAACCTGCATGCCTTTGGACTGCGGGCGACGTGGAGGATGTTAAAAAAGGTAAATGCGTCCCGTAGGGGGGCTATTGGGGTGGTTATTCACTGATAGTTACTGGATCAGCCAGCGAAAATGGTGCAAAATATTGCATGCTTTACAACGCTGTTTCTACACATTCTGTAAACAGAGCATCTGGTACAAAAATCCCGTGGCACAACATACATGTTTATTTATTAATCTCACACACACACACACGACCAGGAGAGGAAGAGGGATGACACTGAATGATGCATCTGTCAGGACTTAAAGACAGTAAGACACTTACAGTGTCTTGCAAAAGTATCCCCCCCCTTGGTGTTTGTCCTGTTTTGTCACATTACAAGCTGGAATTAAAATGGATTTTTAGAGGGTTAGCACCATTTGATTTACACAACATGCCGACCACTCTAAAAGGTGAAAATTGTTGTTTTATTGTGAAACAAAAAAATAATAGAGATGAAAAAACAGAAACCTGGAGTGTGCATAAGTATGAAACCCCTAAATAAGAGCTGCTCCAACCAATTCACTTCATAAGTCACATAACGAGTTGATTAAGATCCACCTGTGTGCAATCAAAGTGTCACATGATGTCTGTATAAATCAACCTGTTCTGGAAGGACCCTGACTCTGCAACACTACTAAACAAACAACATGAAAACCAAGGAGCCTCCAAACAGGTCAGAGACAAAGTTGTGGAGAAGTATAGATCAGGGTTGGGTTATAAACAAATATCCCAAACTTTGAATATCCCAGGGAGCGCCATTAAATCCATTATAGCAAAATGGAAAGAACATGGCACCACTACAAACCTGACAAGAGAAGGCCGACCACCAAAACTCACAGACCGGGCAAGGAGGGCATTAATCAGAGATGCAACAAAGACACCACCAATAATGCTGAAGGAGCTGCAAAGATCCACAGCGGAGATGGGAGTATCTGTTCATAGGACCACTTTAAGCCGTACACTCCACAGAGTGGGGCTTTATGGAAGAGTGGCCAAAAAAGTCATTGCTTAAGAAAACACATTTGGAGTTTACCCAACAGGATGTGGCAGACTCCCCAAACACATGGAAGAAGATCCTCTGGTCAGATGAGACTAAAATTGAACTTTTTGGTCATCATGGGAAATGCCATGTGTGGCACAAACCCAACACCCTGAGAACACCATTCCTACAGTGAAGCATGGTGGTGGCGGCATCATGCTGTGGGGATATTTTTCATCTGCAGGGACAGGAAAGCTGGTCAGGACTGAAGGAAAGATGGATGGCACTAAATACAGGGCAATTCTGGAGGAAAACCTGTTTAAGTCGGCCAGAGGTTTAAGACTGGGATGAAGGTTCATGTTCCAGCAGGACAATGACCCTAAACATACTGCTAAAGTTAAACTGGAGTGGTTTAAAGGGAAACATTTAAATGTCTTGGAATGGCCTAATCAAAGCCCCGACCTCAATCTGATTGAGAATCTGTGGCATAACTTGAAGATTGCTGTACACCAACACAACCCATCTAACTTGAAGGAGTTGGAGCAGTTTTGCCTTGAAGAATGGACAAAAATCCTAATGGCTAGATGTGCTAAGCTAATTACAGTAGAGACATACCCCCAAGAGACTTGCAGCTGTAATTGCAGCAAAAGGTGGCTCTATAAAAGTATTGACTTTTGGGGGGGGGGGGGGGGGGGGGGGGGATACCTATGGACACTCCAGATTTCTGTTTTTTCATTTTAATTATTGTTTGTTTCGCAATAAAACAATGTGCACCTTTAAAGTGGTCGGCATGTTGTGTAAATCAAATGGTGCTAACCCTCTAAAAATCCATTTTAATTCCAGCTTGTAATGCGACATAACAGGACAAACACCAAGGGGGATGAATACTTTTGCAAGACACTTTAAAAAGTGTGTATTTTTTTTTTTTAAAGATTTGGGTGTTGTAGTAAACATTGAGCAAAGTCTGATAGGGAAAAAAAATGATAACTAGTGCTCAAACAGCTGCAACTGAGGCCCTGTCCACACGGCAACGGATTCAGGTGAATCTGATAAAATTGTTTATCATTTCGGCCTGGCGTCCACACGGCACCGGCGTTTTGGGTGCCCCAAAACAAAATCTTTTGAGAACGGGTTCCAGAGTGGAAAGATCTGGCAACGGCACCGTTGCGAAGTCGTCTGGATGAGTAGAATGGATTTGTTTACGATGACGTCACAACCACATGTGCTTCACGCCGGGTAGCAGTGTAACGAACTCGATGCGAGTTGTCAACAAATCCTATAACTTGGTTCATGAAACGCGCTTACAAAATATTTTCACTGTGAATATTTATTGTGTAATGGTGCAAAGTGAGAGAGAGAAAGAGAGAGAATAGCCCTTATGGCAGAGTCAATCCCGCCAGCAAAAATAGGGAAAAAAAAAAAGGAGCGATCTCACCTCTTCAGATGTTGGTTTAAGTCCTACAATACATTCCTCAAAAAGGGCATAGAAGAACAAATTAATCCATCAACGTGCAGCATTCAATTTATTCCGGACCATTAAAAGACGCCGCCTTCCGCGTAGAATCATACGTCATCCTCGCCGCCATATTGGATGGGGCAAAGCAGAGAATAAAGATGCCTCATTCACGTGCTGCGTTTAACTGTACCAACAGGTTTACCGTCCAAACGAGATGACATGGGATTACCTTTCACAGGTGAGACTGGAAAAATACTTTTCATTGTATTTGGTCATTATAACGCAACTTTATGAACAGATTTTCCTGACTTTGTGACTAATATGAAGTCTCGCGCATAACAGTTTATGCGCATGCGTCCTTACTTCTTCTATTGTCCTGGTGTCTCCGATGGGACCGTCTTACAGCGCCCCTAGAGGTGTGGCATGTGTATTGCATCGTTTTCAGCAAGCGTTGCGTTGCCATATGGACCTGATATTTTACTGATCCGTTGCCCATGTGGACGCGATATTTTTTTAAATAACATCTCGTTGCCGTTGTCGTGTGGATGTAGCCTGAGAGAGAAGAGATTGAGTGTGGCCTAATACTCAAATCAACATACTTGATTGCTATCCATCCGCCAAATCATCTCCATCCACACCATAATCAAGTTTCTCCACTCTGGAAAATAAACTCTCACTCCAGAACAAGAAGTCCAGAAGGTGGAGCTGGACCAGAACCTGATCAGACTCTTCCTACAAGTCTAACTCGAACCTCTAACCCTGAACCCATACAACACTGTACAACACCAAACACACATTTGCGTCTACCTTGAAATCAGTGTTATTGATGCACTCGAAGACAAGAGCAGGAGTTCGGGACTACAGCCAGAGAGACAGAGAGGAATAGGAGAAGGAAAAAACGGTCAGAAATTATCAACAGAAATATATATAATTTTTTAAAACTAGAATTACAAATACAGCTACACGTTATAAAACAGAAGCTCAGGTGCCAGAGCAGAACAACAATCATAAAAACCTGACAGCAGAGGGATCATTTCTGCAGGGTGTTGATGTTTCTGTAGATTCTGATTTTACGCTAATACGAATCTTTGATAAAGCTGCAGTCACCGTAGAAACGAGCAGCACTCGCTGTGACGTACCACAGGGTCCTTTACTGTATCCACGAGCCGGATGATGTTGGTTCCTCCTCTCAGGTTTTCTAGGATTTTGATTTCTCGTTTGATCTTTTTCTTCTTGACAGGCTGCAATCAAAATATCAAGAGACTGAAAACGTATTAACATACACATGAGCGAGTATTAAACTTTAAACCTCCTTGATGAGTCTTATAAGAATAAACTGCGTGCTGTGGATCCAAGTGATTCCAGTTTGAAGATTACGATTAGATTTCTTTAATTTAACGCTACAACAATCTTTGATCCGTTTCGTTCATTTTTATAAAATACTCTCAGAAACCACCAGGGTTGTAGTGCTCGAGTCCAGGACTCTGACTCAAATCTGACTCGTGCCCTAATTTTAAGGACTCGTGACTCGACTTGGACTTGAGCACTGATGACTCGGACTCGTGCATTAACTGTATTCGGACTCGCAAATTGGAGCCGAGGACTCAGATCTTTTCTATATTTTTTGTAACATGCCATACACACACACACGCATCTCAAAAAATTAGAATACTGTGAAAAAGTTCAATATTTTCCATCAGTTATTTAAGAAAGTGAAAATGTTATATATTATAGACTCATTACACAAACTAAAATGTTTCAAGCATTTTTCTATTTTAATTTTAATCAGTATGGCATACAGTACAAAAACATAAAAAAAACCATCTCAAAATATTAGAATATTTCATTTCGAGTTTGAATAAAACAGTATGAACACAGTGTATCTCTCGGTCTAGTTCAGTACACACAACCACAATCATGGGGAAGACTGCTGACTTGACTGTTGTCCAGAAGATGATCACTGATGCCCTCCACAAGGAGGGTAAGCCACAAAAGGTCATTGCTGAAAAGGGTGGCTGGAAAAGGTGCACAAGCAACAGGGATGGCCGCAGTCTTGAGAGGATTGTCAAGAAAAGTTGATTCAAGAACTTGGGAGAGCTTCACAAGGAGTGGACTGAGGCTGGTGTCAGTGCATCAAGACCCATCACGAACAGACATCTTCAAGAAAGGGGATACAACTTTTGCATTCCTAATATCAAGCTACTCCTGAGCCAGAGACAATGTCAGAAGTGTCTTATCTGGGCTAAGGAGAGAAAGAAATGGACCGTTGCTCAGTGGTCCAAAGTCCTCTTTTCAGATGAAAGTACATTTTGCATTTAATTTGGAAATCACGGTTCTAGAGTCTGGAGGAAGAGTGGAGAGGCACAGAATCCAAGGTGTTTGAAGCCCAGTGTGAAGTTTCCAGTCTGTGATGATTTGGGGTGCCATGTCATCTGCTGGTGTTGGTCCACTGTATTTTATCAAGTCCAAAGTCAACACAGCCATCTACCAGGAGATTTTAGAGCACTTCATGCTTCCATCTGCTGACGAGCTTTTTGGAGATGCTGATTTCCTTTTCCAGCAGGACTTAGCACCTACCCACAGTGCCAAAACTACTACCAAATGGTTTGCTGACCATGATATTACTGTGTTTGATTGGCCAGCCAACTTGCCTGACCTGAACCCCATAGAGAATCTATGGGGTATTGTCAAGAGGAAGACGAGAAACACCCGACCCAAAAATACAGATACGCTGAAGGCCACTATCAAAGCAACCTGGGCTTCAATAACACCTCAGCAGTGCCACAGACTGATCACCTCCATGCCACACCGCACTGATACAGTAATTCATGGTAAAGGAGCCCCAACCAAGTATTGAGTGTATAAATGAATATACTTTTCAGAAGTTGGACATTTCTGTATTGTAAATCCTTTTTTTGATTGATCTTAGGGAATATTCTAATAATTTGAGATACTGGATTTCTGATTTTCATGAGCTATAAACCATAAATCATCAAAATTAAAACAAAAAAGGCTTTAAATATTTCACTTTACATGTAATGAATATAGAATATATGAAAGTTTACCTTTTTGAATTAAATTATGAAATAAAAGGAACTTTTTCATGGTATTCTAATTTGAGATGCACTAGTATATCTATATCTTGTGCAAAATTAATATCTACATTAAGTTTATACTCATTTCGTGCAAGAGAATGCACATTCACCTGTTCATACGTCATGTTCAGGAACAAACTAACGTTAACGGCGCTAAAATGCCGGGAGAGAAGCCCCTAGGATTGTCCGCTTTGCTTACATGGACTTCTCGCGCAGTGGAGAAAAAAAAAAAAAAAAAACGCACTGCTGTGTGTTCCATATGTAGGAGAACTATCGAGGAGACGACGGGGACGACCTCGAACTTCAATCATCATCTAGCAAGACTGAGACTGGACTTGAGGTTTAGTGACTCAACTACAACACTGGAAACCACAACTGTAAACTGGTAATGTTTGAAGTGCCAGCTTCCTGGCTCCATGGCAAAACTAAGGCCATGTACACACGTAGCCGGGTAATTTTAAAACCGAGCATTTTCCCCCCCTCCGTTTATAAAAATGTTTTATCCACACCACCCCGTCTTCGAAAAAAATCCCTTCCACACATAATCGAACATCTGCGTTTTCAATCACATTCATAAGCATTCCAAACCTGTAGATGGCATTATTTCCCCAAATCCTACCCCCTAATCACATCAGAATAGCCCTCTGTTGGCGTCACTTCCGCCTAAACATAAAACATGGTGCCAAGCTTGTTCGTCTGGACAGACTCGGAGACAGAACTGCTTCTAAACGCAATTTTGGAGTATAAACTTCAAAAGACGCAAGAAAACGTTGATTAGGAATCTTGTCAGTAGTTGGGCTTCTAAAATTAAACATGTAAATAGCACCTGCACAATAATTAACGCTTTCAAGGCACTACTCCGATCCATTACTCTTTGTCCATGCTTAATCTGGCTTCTGCAGTAAACAAAGGTCGCACGTTTGACGTCAGGACAGATTTGTTGTCATTTTTTTGGCGCAGATTGCGACGTTCTAAAACGCAAAACTCCGGTTATCTCTGTCTACACGAAAAGGCATACACGGAGTTTTCAAAAATCTTCACTTTGCCTGGAGTTTTTTAAAATATTCGTTTTTGATGTGTTTTCATGTGGATGACAGGCCAAAACGTAGAAAAATATCTTCGATTTAGCAGATACCCGGCTACGTGTGGACGGGGTCCGAGTCCAAAAACTCATGCACTAAACAATTATTACCCTAAATATATAAGATGTAGTCAGAAAGAAACCTGTATGAAGGTGATTTTTGGGTGAATTGTTTCTGCAAGACCATGAAGCTTTCAGAAAACTGCACTCTGTCTGGTGGAGTTTGACACGGTCAGTCTGTTCCACGCTTAAAGCTACAACCTTCATTAAAAAAAAAAAAAAAAGACAATATTTTGTTGACGTATTCCAAGTCTGAGTGTGAAATCACCTTCAGGATCTTCACCACCACTTTCTCGCTGTTACTGACATTAACGGCCTCGAACACCTCGCTGTACTTCCCCCGGCCCAACTTCCGCACCAGCTGATAGTCCTCCTGATTACTGCGAGTGAGAGAATTGAGACGGTTACACAACAGCAGCAAGACGACAGAGTCATCTATATCCCCCACCCTATATACCAAGTTTCAAGATATTATTTGTCGCATTTTTCAAGTTCTGCTGCAGGAAACCAACCCTACCTCTTTACACTGACCTCAGCAGCCCATGGCATAAACCCACTGGACCTTTGGTCCAGGTGAGGGCAATTCCATGTAAATGTCAACCTCACCATGCAAAAATAAAGCAACATGTAATACATCAAAACCACTCCCAGAGATCTCACCTAGGCCTGTATTTTACAGATGTGAATAAGTTGAACCAATTTGTAACCAACCTAATGTCACTGTCAGTCTTTCTTTCTTATAATGTAAACCCCAAGCTAAAATCAACTTTGATCATGTACAATTCTATATTATTGCCACAAGCCACAGAAATGTATGCTAAAATCCACAAAACAGCAAAACAATAGCCATCCTAAATATTATTTAAGAACTTTGATAGTTTTAGCTGATATTTAGGGAGTTTTTCAAAGGGTTATGGTGGTTAAATTGCTGATTTTCTAAACATATGCCATGTCTATTTCAGACGCGTCACATCCATAACGGAATTTCGTCACATCCATAACGCTGACTTTTCCTTCCGAAACTCTGCATGAAATACAAAATATTTTAAACAAAGATTTTTTTAATATTCACCTTGGACCCCTCTATCAAATGGATCTCTCCATTTCGACATTAGGTTTACGATTTCACAGAGTTTGATAAAAATGTACAGTCACCCAAGAAAAGTGATACTTTTTCTGTCACATCCATAACGCATCTTTTATTGGCGTTTTCTGGCATGCCCTAGATGTACTATGGGAATTGTTCTTGTTCTATCACTTCTCCAGTATGGTACAGCCTTAAAATATGCAACACCTGTTTAAATACTGGGAGACAATAAAACATGCACTGGATCATTTGTTGCCATTTTGAGTTCAAGTGTCACGTCCATAACACTGGAATTGCCCGTGAGCTAAAAATTAAAACTTCTCACATTTCTTAGTATCGAAAGGCACATGTACAGTGGTGCTTGAAAGTTTGTGAACCCTTTAGAATTTTCTATATTTCTGCATAAATGTGACCTAAAACATCATCAGCCTATTTTCACACAAGTCCTAAAAGTAGATAAAGAGAACCCAGTTAAACAAATAAGACAAAAATATTATACTTGGTCATTTATTTATTGAGGAAAATGATCCAATATTACATATCTGTGAGTGGCAAAAGTATGTGAACCTTTGCTTTCAGTATCTGGTGTGACCCTCTTGTGCAGCAATAACTGCAACTAAACGTTTGCGGTAACTGTTGATCAGTCCTGCACACCGGCTTGGAGGAATTTTAGCCCATTCCTCCATACAGAACAGCTTCAGCTCTGGGATGTTGGTGGGTTTCCTCACATGAGCTGCTCACTTCAGGTCCTTCCACAACATTTCCATTGGATTAAGGTCAGATTCAGTTCATGGACAGACATCCTGACATTTTCCTTTAGAATTTGCTGGTATAATTCAGAATTCATTGTTCCATCAATGATGGCAAGCCGTCCTGGCCCAGATGCAGCAAAACAGGCCCAAACCGTCATACAACCACCACCATGTTTCACAGATGGGATAAAGTTCTTATGCTGGAATGCAGTGTTTTACTTTCTCCAAACATAACGCTTCTCATTTAAACCAAAAAAATTCTATTTTGGTCTCATCCGTCCACAAAACATTTTTCCAATAGCCTTCTGGCTTGTCCACATGATCTTTAGCAAATTCTAGATGAGCAGCAATGTTCTTTTTGGAGAGCAGTGGCTTTTTCCTTGCAACCCTGTCATGCACACCATTGTTGTTCAGTGTTCTCCTGATGGTGGACTCATGAACATGAACATTAGCCAATGTGAGAGAGGCCTTCAGTTGCTTATAAGTTACCCTGGGGTCCTTTGTGACCTCGCCGACTATTACACGCCTTGCTCTTGGAGTGATCTTTGTTGGTCAACCACTCCTGGGGAGGGTAACAATGGTCTTGAATTTCCTCCATTTGTACACAATCTGTCTGACTGTGGATTGGTGGAGTCCAAACTCTTTAGAGATGGTTTTGTAACCTTTTCCAGTCTGATGAGCATCAACAACACTTTTTCCGAGGTCCTCAGAAATCTCCTTTGTTCGTGCCATGATACCATACACTTCTACAAACATGTGTTGTGAAGATCAGACTTTGATAGATCCCTGTTCTTTAAATAAAACAGGGTGCCCACTCACACCTGATTGTCATCCCATCGATTGAAAACACCTGACTCTAATTTCACCTTCAAATTAACTGCTAATCCTAGAGGTTCACATACTTTTGCCACTCACAGATATGTAATATTGGATCATTTTCCTCAATAAATAAATGACCAAGTATAATATTCTTGTCTCATTTGTTTAACTGGGTTCTCTTTATCTACTTTTAGGACTTGTGTGAAAATCTGATGATGTTTTAGGTCATATTTATGCAGAAATATAGAAAATTCTAAAGGGTTCACAAACTTTCAAGCACCACTGTACATTACTTAAATCAACACATGTATCAACTTTCAAGACCACACCACTCATAGTTTGCAAGTTCTGCTCCGGAAACAAAACCAACCCCTAAGACTAACCTGAGAGACTAATGCCGCTTTTCCACTACAAACGTGGCTGAGTCGGGCTGAGCCGTGCCGTGCTGAGTCGAGCTGAGTGGGGCTGTTGGAGTTGCATTTCGACTACAACCGCGCTGAACCGTGCTGGCTGGAAGTGGGTGGACACATTGGGTGGAGTTAGCGAAAGTGGGTGGACGTCATGTGATGTCGTTAGGCGGCGCAAACGATGACATCAGTGACCTTTTAAGCGGTAGTCTCACGACCCGGATAGTAAACAATAAACATGGAGGACATGGAGTCGTTAGTGTTGCTTTATTACATTTGCATGCTGCTACTGAAGTTTGAAATAAATTCTTTTTTTTTTAGGGCTGTCAAAGTTAATGCGGTAATAACGCAATTTCAATTTATCGCAATTAAAAAAAATAGTGCCGTTAACGCAAATTCTAATTTGGCCCTGCGAGTCACCCGTAGTTCCTGTTGAGGCTTGTCGCGCACTGCTTCAATAAGAGTACGTGTGAGTGATGGAAAAAGGCATAGACATAAATATAGACGCTGCCTTCTGCGTAGAATCATACGTCATCCTCGCCGCCATATTGGATGGGGCAAAGTGGAGATTCTTCAACCGTCTCTGGTATAGCGTCTAGAAAGTAGCCGAGAATAAAGATGCCTCATTCATGTGCTGCGTTTAACTGTACCAACAGGTTTACCGTCCAAACGAGATCACATGGGATTACCTTTCACAGGTGAGGCTGGAAAAATACTTTTCAATACAGTTCCTTCAGTCTTCAGTTTCCCAGCTCATCTCCACCGGGTAGGTGTAGAGTTATAAGCAGTGAGAATTAGATAATACAGTGCCACACTATGGCCAAGTTTACATTAGACCGTATCTGTCTCGTTTTCTTCGCGGATGCACTGTCCGTTTATATTAAACCGCCTGGAAACGCCGGGAAACGGGAATCCGCCAGGGTCCACGTATTCAATCCAGATCGTGTCTGGTCCGGTGCTGTGTAAACATTGAGAATACGCGGATACGCTGTGCTGAGCTCTAGCTGGTGTCGTCATTGGACAACGTCACTGTGACATCCACCTTCCTGATTCGCTGGCGTTGGTCATGTGACGCGACTGCTGAAAAACGGCGCGGACTTCCGCCTTGTATCACCTTTCATTAAAGAGTATAAAAGTATGAAAATACTGCAAATACTGCCCATTGTGTAGTTATGATTGTCTTTAGGCTTGCCATCCTTCCACTTGCAAGTGGTAAGTGACGCGCATGCCCGACATGCACTGAGATCACACACACAGCGGCTCAGTCCCAAATCACTGCTCGTGCGCTCCACTCGTGCGCTCTGTGAGCTGCGCAGGGCCGGAGTGCGCACCCTCCAGAGGGCACTCGCTGTTCAGGGCGGAGTGATTTGGAGCGCAGGATGCCTGCGGAGCCGAGCGTATCCGTGTATTGGCGTTGCTGTGTGCATGCGAATCGTGTATTGGCGTTGCTGTGTGCACGCTAATAGTTTTAAAAACGTTAAACTGATGATCCGCTGATACGGTCTAATGTAAACCCCACCTCAGATGAACGTTTTTGAACGTATGATGAATGTTTTTAACCTTTCTGAATGTGAAGGAATCAGTGATGTATTTTGTTTTGGTATGACGTTAGAACCTGGCCGAACTCACTTTGGCGCTCCTTCAGCTCACTTTATTCAACGAGAGTAGGTCTGTGTGGTGACTCAATAAATAAAACAGTAAATTTTTATTTTCATTCACTATTTCCAGTTTTTCCACTATTTCCATCATTTATCATATTCAGTCTTGTAGGTTGGTTATTGTGGCCTCAGGTTTTGGTAGCTTGCTACGGTATGCTGACTGATTAGCTTACCTGAGCTATCTATCGTGTACTGCTCCACTCAAAGGACACTTTTCATTTTTTATCAGCCTTTTTAAGGGGCTGCTTTCGTGCCTACATATTTTTTTATTTTTATCATCTGTTTTTTTTTCTTCTTTTATGGCAGATACTTCTCTTCAAAAGAAACTAATGAAGAGTAAAATAAAACTATTTTCACAGTGATGTGCACTTTATTTTTCATCCCTTGGTTTTCTCATCTAATATGGAAGTTATGGATGTCAGTGGCTGTGACAAGACGTGTTATGCTCTGCAATTTAAAAAAAAATAAAAAAATAAAAATAAAATTGGTACAAAGCAAGCCCATTCACTTTATGCTGATAAGAGAATTACAATGGTTTTTCATGTGACAAAAATGTGCGATTAAATTGCGATTAATCGCGAGTTAACTATGACAGTCGCGACATTAATCGCGATTAAATATTTTAATCGCTCGACGGCACTATTTTTTTTTAATGAAAATCACCTGTGTATTCATACCCTCCTAAGGCCCAAGCTGTTTTTTTTACATGCATGTTTTATTTCTCTTTGCTATTTGGGCTTATTAGAACCTGATGAGAATAAAAACTAAGCATCATCTTTTGATAAGATGTACTTTTAGAGAAAAAGTATGTCCACATATGTCAAGTCAAGTCTATTAGTATAGCGCTTTTAACAATAAACATTGTCGCAAAGCAGCTTTACAGAATTTGAACGACTTAAAACATGAGCTAATTTTATCCCTAATCTATCCCCGATGAGCAAGCCTGTGGCGACGGTGGCAAGGAAAAACTCCCTCGAACGACATGAGGAAGAAAGCTCGAGAGGAACCAGACTCAAAAGGGAACCCATCCTCATCTGGGCAACAACAGACAGCCTGACTATAATATTAACAGTTTTAACATGAAGTCAGTTTCGTTGATGTTATAAACTCTTCATTGATGGAAACTTGAGTGCAAAACTGTTCATGACAACTGCAGTCCTAAAGTTAGCAAGTCAACTGTAGTCCTCAGCCATAAAAGCATTACTGCAAGAGTCCAGAGCGTCCTCCAGGTGTAACCCTCAACTGTCCTCATGGGGCCGTCCTTCACAGGAGCGATGCGATAAAACTCCGACCAGACACAGGGCACCAGGATGGATCAAGCACGTCCGAGGATTCTTGTTCCGAATTTCCATAAAGTGCTGTCCACGCATGTGACCGCTAAGCCCTAGGAGGATACTAAAGCAATTATCCGCCTCAGGCTCAGTGAATAATAACCTCGACTTCATCTTGGGTATTATTTAAATAATATTGGCTTTTTTTTTTTGTGGTCTATCAGATATATTCCATTCAGCTAGCATGATATTCAACAAGTCAAAGACGAGTAGCTGAATGGAATATATCTGATATACCATGAAAAAAAGCCATATTATTATTATTATTATTATTATAATACATACACATTCCTTTCAGGTGTTTAACGCATCTTTCTCTTTCAAAATTCTCTCAAAATCTTCCGTATTAAACATGGCCGCCAGGTTTGCTTCGTTAGTTTACAAATTGTCTTGGTCTCTCGCTAGCGCCAAAGTTTTACATCTCCGACGTGTGAGGTCATGTTGTCTTGACAACCGTGCAATATCGTAAACCATATTCAACGTAATACGATGCCACCCTGCATCAGATCACCAACCAGCCTCCACTGTCCAACAAGATGCGCTTGGCCCGCCTCCGCCTCTTCAGCTACATCACCAGGGCAGAGCCACCCCTGGAACCAACCGCCCTACTGAGGGAACCGACCCCCACCACCTGGTCCCGTCCCAGACGCACATGGTCCGACCAGCTGAGCGATGACCTGCAGGCTGCTGGCCTCAACATCGCCACCGCCTGGGAGGCTGCCAGAAACAGATCCGCCTGGAGAGCCATATTAGTGCAGCGGTTAAGAGAATAATTGTTCAAATTATGATAAAAGTACCAAACTTGGACCAAGTACAGCCTGAACCCTTGTCTTCCACATAAGGGAGAGCTTCACCAGAAATGTGCATTATTTCAGGGGTAGATTAAGTATTAAATATTGGGTATCGGTTAATATGTTAAATATTATAAAAATCATTTAACACTGTGTATATAGCCAAATTGGTGGCCTATTTTCCCTTCAAGTGGAAGACAGCTATTGATTAGAGGGATTTTAAGCATGTTTAGCTAAAATAATAGTGGTTCTGCAGCATAAATACTTCAAAATGTACACAATTTAAACTTTGAATATACAGAATACTTAACAGTTAAGAATTATACCATATCAGTAACATTTGGCCTACATTATACATGGCTGTTCATCCAATTGTTGCACAATTTATAGCTGTGTAACTTATGGCCCTTTTCCACTACCCTTTTTCAGCTCGCTTCAGCCCGACACGGCTTGCGTTTCGACTACCAAAAACCAGCACGACTCAGCTCGCTTCAGCCCTGTTTAGCCCCTAAAACTCGCACCGTTTTGGAGTGGGGCTGAAGCGAGCCAAAGCGAGCCGAGTGGGGCTGGGGGCGTGAGCAGACACTCCCCTGTGCACTGATTGGTGAGGAGGAGTGTCCTCACATGCCCACACACGCCCCGCGAGCGCGCTGGGATCTGTAAACACCGCAAACCCGGAAGGAGAAGAATTACGAATTACGAGAATTTCTGAAGCCTTATGCGCCTCGCCTCATCTATACGCTCTTGCCAGTATCTGTCCGCGTTGTCGGTGACAACAAGCCACAGCACCAAGACCAGCAACACTAATGACTCCATGTCCTCCATGTTTATTGTTTACTATCCGGGTCGTGAGACTACCGCTTAAAAGATCACTGATGTCACTGTTTGCGCCGCCTAACGACATCACGTGACGTCCACCCACTTTCGCTAACTCCACCCAATGTGTCCACCCACTTCCAGCCAGCACGGTTCAGCGCGGTTGTAGTCGAAATGCAACTCCAACAGCCCTGCTCAGCTCGACTCAGCACGGCACGGCTCAGCCCGACTCAGCCGCGTTTGTAGTGGAAAAGCGGCATTAAAAGTAACAATCCTATGTCTTTTTCATGTATTTCACTCTTTAGAGTATTGTCCTTAAACATTAAATTTTGATTTAAAGGGTTTCAGTTTATTGTTATACTTCTTGATCTCAAATATGATGTTATTCTTAAGGGCTGGTTGAACCATTTTCTGTACAGACTTAGCATAATTATAGAAAATGGTTCAATGGTGAGTTGAAATGTTAAAAATGGGTCTGATTTGCACCTATCCTGTCTGTCTGCATCGGTTATCATTTTCAGAAAACTTTGTTGTGGTTTTTACAAGACTCTCCTGCATGAGCAAAAAAAAAAAAAAAAAAAAGAACAAAAAGTTGATATTGACCTGAGCGGGTGACATTGGTTTGATTATTTGATCTGATTATATCCTCTGGCTACATGATTACACATTCTGTCTTACAGATGCATGTGCATGTTCATAATCACAAAATCAGAGACCTGAACTGAGGACCGCCGACATCCTGGCTGCCATTCATTTTGAACTCTTGTAATTGGTGGTGGATTCAGCTTGAGTAGAATAGTGGAGGTGATTATCATAAAACTGATGATGTAAATTAATACATGTACATGTAATATGAGCTAATCATTTTGAATTTTATATTTTAAAATGTCTATCTACAGTATGTGGAGGATGCTTGTACATATTTATAGACACCAATTCTTTTGCAATTCACTACTATGAAAACGGCACTAATTTTCCTAACACTATTTTGTCTTTCAGATGCATGTGCATGTTCCTGATGGTACTGAACTGTAGCATTTTCATGTGCATATAACAGCTTACTGACTAATACCTGCAATGTAAATTCATGGTGGAGGATTGTAATTAGACATTTTAGTTGGTGGAAGTAATCTGGTAAAAATGCAGAAAACATTCAAGCTAGTTGCTTCAGGCTAGCTTGACCAGCAAGACTGGTCGTTATGCTTCTTGTGCCAAACAGATGATGCAGGATTAGGTGAACTGAAATGTCCAGCAAGGAGAACAGAAGAAACATCTGGTTATGATTACACTGCAAATAATCTTTCAGAATTTGACAAAATCAATCGTGTGCCTATGAATATAAATCTGAATAGGTTGAATGATGGTCAGGGCATAGTAGAGACACTCGAGGCTCATAAAGCTGTGTACCATAAAGTCTGTTATGACAGATGTAACAAACAAAAGCTTCAACGAGTGTATAAGATGTCCTTTGTTAATTCCTTGAATAAAACTTTTGAATGGCAATTAAATTGGTGTGCTTAGTTACTTTTTTTCTGAAAGTTTAAAATATATTTTTTATTGGCCATTTCTACATCGTCAACACTTTTTAAGTATTTACAAAGTACATTTAGCCCTGTTTTTGTTGTTGTCAAAGAGACAGTTACAAAATAAATACACACAATGCATATTTCTTGCTAAAAACCGAGTATCCTAAATAAAACATTGAATCCACCCCCTTAATCTTTTAATTTTTGCTGAAGCTCTCCTTTTTCTGCTTACCAATGGTCTTGGCTATCTCATCTCATCTCATTATCTCTAGCCGCTTTATCCTTCTACAGGGTCGCAGGCAAACTGGAGCCTATCCCAGCTGACTACAGGCGAAAGGCGGGGTACACCCTGGACAAGTCGCCAGGTCATCACAGGGCTGACACATAGACACAGACAACCATTCACACTCACATTCACACCTACGGTCAATTTAGAGTCACCAGTTAACCTAACCTGCATGTCTTTGGACTGTGGGGGAAACCGGAGCACCCGGAGGAAACCCACGCGGACACGGGGAGAACATGCAAACTCCACACAGAAAGGCCCTCGCCGGCCCCGGGGCTCGAACCCGGACCTTCTTGCTGTGAGGCGACAGCGCTAACCACTACACCACCGTGCCGGGTCTTGGCTATGCATCTGCAAAATTTGGTACTTTTATCACAATTTGAACAATTCTTCCAAATATTCTCCTTAACCGCTGCACTATATGCAGAGGCGCCACGCTCCCTTCGGGAGCATGCAGAGCTGAGCGAGTGAGTGATATTCAACGCTCATTCTCCATTGGGTCGAGTGACATAATACGCGTAGGATAAGCGATATGCTAGCAATATTAACATATCAAACCAAATGAATGGAACAGAACACGTGTTTTTATTCCATCGAAAAGCCATCCTTCGTCTTCTGCGAATAATTGTTCATTATGAAGACCACATGACCACACAAACAGGACTGCGCAAAAGTTTAAAAGCTCCTTATTTTAATTTTCTGATTTCTACATTGAGTCAGCACAAAAACATTTGAGTTCCAAACAGTTTTCCAGCACAAAATTCAAGGAGAACTGAAAGCAAAGTTTATCATCAAAATTCTATTTCTCTCATGTTATTAAATGCATTTTTGATCGCTATTTTGTCACTGCTATAGCAAGTTATGAGTGTTTGAAATATGCTCTGTAATATATCAGTCCGTATGTCAAAGCAACGGCCGTGAACGAGATTCGTTGAGACCTGTGCGAGACATCGTAGGATGGAAGTAAAACGTACAGCGGAAATCAAAGTGACCGACATCTGCCAACGTTATCAAAAGACACGTGCGCGCGCAGGGGCGTCGTGGCTCAGGTGGATAAGGCGCCTTACCATAAATCCGGGGACCCGGGTTCGATTCCGGCCCGAGATCATTTCCCGATCCCTCCCCGTCTCTCTCTCCCGCTCATTTCCTGTCTCTACACTGTCCTATCCAATAATAAAGGTGAAAAAAGCCCCAAAAAATATCTTAAAAAAAAAAAAAAAGATGCGCGCACTCTTTCGAATGCTGATGTAATCAAGCCGGAAGTTTTGCTTGTTTTGATAGCAATCAGGAAAGTTTGAAAAAAGTAGGCAGTAATCGTCATTTAAACTCGTTTTTGTGCAACATTTCGTTTGGAAAACAGTTTTCAAAATGGCGGCACTGACACCTGGCTGACACTTCACGTTTCGAAGTCTTGCTCAAGTCTTGTGAAGATCGTGCGGATAAGCGACGCCTGCCGTGGACCAAACGAACTAAATTCAACACGGCTAAAAACCGAATCAGCCTATAAGTATAATATTTAATTGCAATTAGTTGCCAATACGAGTCACGATATAAGGTTACTAAAACCGAAAACGTAATTGAATAACACGTTAATTAAGAAATAAAGCAAGTTTAAAAATGACTTCAGTTCTTCTTTAAATGCAAATTGTGCCTGAGACCGTTATTGTTTTAATGAAATTCAATGCTTCTAGATTTTAAAAAATACTGTCAAGAGCAGTGAACAGTAATAAATGAAACAATATTTGGTTTGTGATGACACTTTGCTTTTAAAAAAAAAAAAAAAAAAAAAAAGAGAGCTCTTATGGCCCTTTTCCACTACCCTTTTTCAGCTCACTTCAGCTCGCTTCAGCTCACTTCAGCCCGACACGGCTCGCGTTTCGACTACCAAAAACCAGCACGACTCAGCTCGCTTCAGCCCTGCTTAGCCCCTAAAACTCGCACCGTTTTGGAGTGGGGCTGAAGCGAGCCAAACCGAGCCGAGTGAGGCTGGGGGCGTGAGCAGACACTCCCCTGTGCACTGATTGGTGAGGAGGAGTGTCCTCACATGCCCACACACGCCCCGCGAGCACGCTGGGATCTGTAAACACCGCAAACCCGGAAGGAGAAGAATTACGAATTACGAGAATTTCTGAAGCCTTATGTGCCTCGCCTCATCTATACGCTCTTGCCAGTATCTGTTGGCGTTGTCGGTGACAACAAGCCACAGCACCAAGACCAGCAACACTAACGACTCCATGTCCTCCATGTTTATTGTTTACTATCCGGGTCGTGAGACTACCGCTTAAAAGATCACTGATGTCACTGTTTGCGCTGCTTAACGACATCACCTGACGTCCACCCACTTTCGCTAACTCCACCCAATGTGTCCACCCACTTCCAGCCAGCACGGTTCAGCGCGGTTGTAGTCGAAATGCAACTCCAACAGCCCCACTCAGCTCGACTCAGCCCCACTCAGCCCGACTCAGCACGGCACGGCTCAGCCCGACTCAGCCACGTTTGTAGTGGAAAAGCGGCATAAGTTTTACTGAGCATCTTACAGAACCAGCCACAGTTCTTCTGTAGATTTCAAATAACAATAGTTAGTTAAAGTTTTGGATCAAATGTTCCAGGTGTAATACAGGAATAGCTCAGATATTAAAGCTATTCTATGGTGTCGAAGTCATTCTTCCAATGGTCTTAATTCATCCCAATCCTTACAGATTCTCATCTTACTTGTAACATTTGATTCAGACGAATTAATAGCCCAAATTCTCCTTCCTCCCTGGTGGCCTCATATTGACATTTTAGTCTTCGTGAACATACAACAGCACAGCGAATGCACTCGATCACCAGATTCTCATTGATCGCTTCTGTTAAACAAGCCTGCTTGATCCAAGTTACATGGGGATCAGCTTACATGATATTTTGTGTCGTTCATGACGGTCGTTGTTGCACCGTTTTTGTGTATACAGCGTTTTGCAAAAGTATTCATCCCCCTTGGTGTTTGTCCTGTTTTGTCGCATTACAAGCTGGAATTAAAATGGATTTTTAGAGGGTTAGCACCATTTGATTTACACAACATGCCTACCACTTTAAAGGTGCACATTGTTTTATTGCGACACAAACAATAATTAAAATGAAAAAACAGAAATATGGAGTGTCCATAGGTATTCACCCCACCCACCCCCAAAGTCAATACTTTTATAGAGCCACCTTTTGCTGCAATTACAGCTGCAAGTCTCTTGGGGGTATGTCGCTACTGTAATTAGCTTAGCACATCTAGCCATTAGGATTTCTGTCCATTCTTCAAGGCAAAACTGCTCCAACTCCTTCAAGTTAGATGGGTTGTGTTGGTGGACAGCAATCTTCAAGTTATGCCACAGATTCTTAATCGGATTGAGGTCGGGGCTTTGATTAGGCCATTCCAAGACATTTAAATGTTTCCCTTTAAACCACTCCAGTTTAGTTTTACCAGTATGTTTAGGGTCATTGTCCTGCTGGAACATGAACCTTCATCCCAGTCTTAAACCTCTGGCCGACTCAGACAGGTTTTCCTCCAGAATTGCCCTGTATTTAGTGCCATCCATCTTTCCTTCAGTCCTGACCAGCTTTCCTGTCCCTGCAGATGAAAAATATCCCCACAGCATGATGCTGCCACCACCATGCTTCACTGTAGGAATGGTGTTCTCAGGGTGTTGGGTTTCCGCCACACATGGCATTTCCCATGATGACCAAAAAGTTCAATTTTAGTCTCATTTGACCAGAGGATCATCTTCCATGTGTTTGGGGAGTCTGCCACATCCTGTTGGGCAAACTCCAAATGTGTTTTCTTAAGCAATGACTTTTTCTGGCCACTCTTCCATAAAGCCCCACTCTGTGGAGTGTACGGCTTAAAGTGGTCCTATGAACAGATACTCCCATCTCCGCTGTGGATCTTTGCAGCTCCTTCAGTGTTATCTTTGGTGTCTTTGTTGCATCTCTGATTAATGCCCTCCTTGCCCGGTCTGTGAGTTTTGGTGGGCGGGTCCTTCTCGTCAGGTTTGTAGTGGTGCCATATTCTTTCCATTTTGCTATAATGGATTTAATGGTGCTCCCTGGGATATTTGTTTATAACCCAACCCTGATCTATACTTCTCCACAACTTTGTCTCTGACCTGTTTGGAGGCTCCTTGGTTTTCATGTTGCTTGTTTAGTAGTGTTGCAGAGTCAGGGTCCTTCCAGAACAGGTTGATTTATACAGACATCATGTGACCGATCATGTGACACTTTAAGATCCACCTGTGAGCAATCAATGAACTAATTATGGGACTTATGAAGTGAATTGGTTGGAGCAGCTCTTATTTAGGGGTTTCATACGAAAGGGGGTGAATACCTATTAACACTCCAGATTTCTGGTTTTTTCATCGTGATTATTGTTTGTGTCACAATAAAACAATGTGCACCTTTAAAGTGGTAGGCATGTTGTGTAAATCAAATGGTGCTAACCCTCTAAAAATCCATTTTAATTCCAGCTTGTAATGCGACATAACAGGACAAACACAAAGGGGAATGAATACTTTTGCAAGGCACTGTATATCAGATTTACAAATCCAGTTAACAAAATTCTCAACATGCACTTCCAGTATCGAATCTGTAAATTCGATTTGGAAATGTCTGGTGTGCGTGCTGCATTTGATCAACAAAATAACACTCGAAATACAATACTGATGATCCATGATCGTACTAAAATACATCATTTGTGATCTTTTGAAAGACTTCCATTGTGATCCCATGAGCGATAATTAACCCTAGATCTCATTATCCGTAGTTTTGGCGTATACACAAAAACGGTGCTACAATACCAGGTCAGATTAGGCAATCAAACTCTTGCCATGTTTTGGTCAGGAGACAGGAAACACTACAAGTTCAGGGTCAAACAATCATCATGGAAGAGGGTCAAGAAAGTGTTAATCAAGGCTACAGACAGAACGTCAACGAACATGTAGTGGGAATTGTCAAACTAGGCGAGAAAAATACAAAACATTCTGACACGCTAGACTTTTCATCAGGGTATTGTTGGGCGTCCCAGACACACAGTCTTAGCTAGCGAGCCGTGCAGCCGTGTTTTACACGGCCAGTTCTCAAAAAACAAGGCCATAAATCCCCAAACACGGCCTATAAATTTTCACGAACCCGTGCCAAGTAAAATTTTGTGAAATTTAGTTGTTTTGTGAAGTAATTTTGTGCATTTCTGTGGACGGTGAGCCGTTTCCTGGCGCGCATGCTTTCCATATATGGAAGTTAAATCGAGAAAATCAAATTTACCGCCAAAAATGTAGCACTCTTATTGGTCAGACTTCGAAATGAGGCTTGAATGAAAGCAAAATACTACGAGCTTTGAGAGCTTCACCGGCGAAGCTTGGCAGGTTTAGAACGAGTAGGTCATGTATTTGGATAAATATCTTTGAGAGTTTTTTATCATACAAGCCTGATAAACATACTGACAGAAACTTTACACTTTCCTATGTGCCCACTGCCAAATAATATCGTTTTTAAGTGACCTAAATTAGATGAAACATAAAACTTATCCCCTTCTTCAGTCACACTGGACTTGGCGCACTGATGCCCCTTTTCCACCAAAGCAGTTCCAGGGCTGGTTCGAGGCCAGTGCTTAGTTTGGAACCGGGTTTTCTGTTTCCACTGACAAAGAACTGGCTCTGGGGCCAGAAAAACCGGTTCCAGGCTAGCACCAACCCTCTGCTGGGCCAGAGGAAAGAACCGCTTACGTCAGCGGGGGGGGCGGAGTTGTTAAGACCAACAACAATAAGACCGCGAAAGATCGCCATTTTTAAGCGACGAGAAGCAGCAGCTGTACAAACGCGAAGTCATCCATTATTATTATTATTACTGTTGTTGCTGCTGCTTCTTCCGTGTTGTTTTTGCTTCGATATTTGCGCCAAGGTTTATGCAAACGCAGCGACGTAACTGACGTATACATCGACGTAATGACGTATACAACGACGTAACCAGTGATGGGAATAACGGCGTTACTAACGGTGTTACTTTTTTTAGTAACGAGTAATCTAACTAATTACTTTTTACATCGTTAACGCCGTTCCCGTTACTTACAATAAAATACTATGCGTTACTTTATTAAAGCTGTTTTAATCTGGCACGCTGCTCGTTCAGCCTTTCTTTCCTCTGCTTTCGTGTGGGGCGGGGAGACACGAGACAACGGCACAGTAAGCCAATCAGAGTAGATTTGGGCAACATACGTAGGTAGGCCACGCCTACTGCACTACTGCGCACTTTCAATCGGAAGACCCAGCGATGGCGAGCGGTCAGCCCAACACTGCACTTTCACACTGGAAATACAGCCATTACTTTTCATTACTTGAAATAAAAGGCAAGAGTGTTTACATGCAATGCACATTATGTCGAGGAACAAAGCGTTTGTCCTCGTCAGTGGCCAGTAATTAGTAACATAATTTTAATAACTACAAAAATATATTACATTTGATAGATGTCTTATCTCACATTGTCCCACAAAAATATTAATATAGTGTAGATAACATTACTAATTGGTTCTGTTAAGTGTCCATTTCAGTCATTAAACACATTTAACATTCACTTTTATTATGATTACACTAATTTAATTTGATTTTTTTTGAGGGGGAACAAAATGTAACGGAATAATTACTTTCCCTGGTAATTAGTTACTTTCATGACAAAGTAACTCTGTTACTAACTCAGTTACTTTTTGGGAAAAGTAACTAGTAACTATAACTAATTACTTTTTGAAAGTAACGTGCCCAACATTGGCTCGCAAGTTGAACAAGTTGTGAACCAGCACCAGCCCCGGAACTGATTTGGTGGAAAAGGGGTATGTGAGCCCACTTCTGCATTCATAAAAGACTGTTCCCATGGTAATGGCACGACAATCACTTTCACTCTTTCAGTTTCAATTGGTTTCTCTTTCGCCAAGATTTACATCATCCTAAATCGTACTTTCATAAACTACCATTATTATTGAATTTTTTTGCACTGTTTACAGGATTTACATTTCAAGTAACTACATGAAAATTTCCTTTCATTTGTAACTTAATTTCACTTATTTTTAACTCCTGTTTATTACACTTAACAGAATCAAAATGATTCCTAACATTTTGCGACGTAACATTTGCATTACGTATATTTCATAAAATCGAAACTTGTTAAAGGTATCCGTTATTTTCAGTTGTATATATTTCATAATAATCTTCAGAGTCGGCGGAATCTCATTTGTTATCTTTGTTGTATTTAGGAAAGATGTATTCTGTGTAATAGGACTTGGTTGCAGCAATTTGTATTTTGTTTTTTGTCTTAAACGCACTAGAAATTATAATTTAAAGTTTTTGATTTTATTGCAGGAATTTGTAGAAGATTTTATTAGTAATTACAGTGATTTGTAAAGTTCTGGTTAATGAATAAGAAACAAAATTTAAGAAAATGTTAACAAAGTTTAAGTTAGTAAATAATGTGTTAAATGCCTAATAAAATATAATTCACACTTAAAATTAATGCTTTCTTTGATTTCTTTTTAAGGCTCAATTGCAGCTCCAGATTGCAGTCACCAGATTGCACCAAAAAAAAAAAAAAATTTTCAAAATTTGCCCTCCGGTCACGACCAAGTTACACTCCCTACTTTCAGAAAAACACTCCCAACCTTCCTGATCCTGGCTAAGCCCCTGTCCAGACGCCACGTCGCTGTTCTTCGATGAGGTCACATTGCGAAGGCCCTTTCATCATTCCTGACGTTCACATTCGGACTCAAATCTAAATATTTGTCGGCTATAATAAAATTGTGTCAAAATTGGGCTAAATTAGGGTAAGCCATGGCTTAAAGGTTAGATAAGCAGCTTTGAGACCAATGGCCCTTTTCCACTACCCTTTTTCAGCTCACTTCAGCTCGCTTCAGCTCACTTCAGCCCGACACGGCTCGCGTTTCGACTACCAAAAACCAGCACGACTCAGCTCGTTTCAGCCCTGCTTAGCCCCTAAAACTCGCACGGTTTTGGAGTGGGGCTGAAGCGAGCCAAACCGTGCCGACTGAGGTTGGGGGCGTGAGCAGACACTCCCCTGTGCACTGATTGGTGAGGAGGCGTGTCCTCACATGCCCACACACGCCCCGCGAGCGCGCTGGGATCTGTAAACACCGCAAACCCGGAAGAAGAATAATTACGAATTACGAGAATTTCTGAAGCCCTATGCGCCTCCTCGCCTCATCTATACGCTCTTGCCAGTATCTGTTGGCCACAGCACCAAGACCAGCAACACTAACGACTCCATGTCCTCCATGTTTATTGTTTACTATCCGGGTCGTGAGACTACCGCTTAAAAGATCACTGAATCAGTGACATACAGAGCATCGTGGACGAGTTCGCGGAGCGCAAGGCTCGTCGTATGCCCTTCAAATAATGCGCGCAGTAGGCTATTGATGTTTTATTATAAGCCATGTACAGTATGTCACCTAATGTTTTTTTGTTTCTGAGTTACATGTTCGTTTGAAGGACTTAATGTACAAAATAACATAGTTGCACCCCGGAGTGTTGAAATTGGTAAACACAGTGCATTCAGTGAGGTTTGCACCGCCCTCCTTTTATTTCTGACTCTTCCTGTCACCACTCTGAGCGCTCATTCGTATGCCCTTCAAATAATGTGCGCAGTATAGGCTATTGATGTTTTATTATGAGCCATGTACAGTATCCTAATGTTTTTTGTTTCTGAGTTACATGTTCATTTGAAGGACTTGATGTACTAAATAACATAGTTGCACCCGGTAGTGTTGAAATTGGTAAACACCGCAGTTGCGGACATTTTGTAGCCTAAAATGATGTTATGATAAGCTTTAATAAAGGGCCTGGTCATTTGCCCCGCCCCCGGCCCGGCTCTGACTTGTTCCGCCACTGTCACTGATGTCACTGTTTGCGCTGCTTAACGACATCACGTGACGTCCACCCACTTTCGCTAACTCCACCCAATGTGTCCACCCACTTCCAGCCAGCACGGTTCAGCGCGGTTGTAGTCGAAATGCAACTCCAACAGCCCCGCTCAGCCCGACTCAGCTCGACTCGGCACGGCTCAGCCGCGTTTGTAGTGGAAAAGCGGCACAAATGGTCGACAGTTCGATTCCCTAGACCAGCAGGAACAGCTGAAGTGCTCTTGAGCAAGGCATCTAACCCCCAAACTGCTCCCCAGACCGTTCTGTCTATATCGTACATCGCTCTGGATAAGAGCGTCTACTAAATGCCTGTAATGTAATGTAAGGTAATTAAGTGACAGATCACCAAAAAAAAAAAGTTTAACATTGGAAACAGTGTTGGCGTTATTTGAAGCCAACACTTCAAATTATTTGGGCCCAAGGTTAGGTTAGACAAGCAGCCTTGGTACCAAAAGGTTGCTGGTTCAATTCTCTAGACCAGCAGGAATGGTTGAGGCACCTAAACCCTAACTGCTCCCCAGACCGTTCTGTCTATGTTGCACATCGCTCTGGATAAGAGCGTCTACTAAATGCCTGTAATGTAATGTAATGTAATTAAGTGACAGATCACCAAAAAAAAAAAAAAAAAAGTTTAACATTGGAAACAGTGTTGGCGTTATTTGAAGCCAACACTTCAAATTATTTGGGCCCAAGGTTAGGTTAGACAAGCAGCCTTGGTACCAAAAGGTTGCTGGTTCAATTCTCTAGACCAGCAGGAATGGTTGAGGCACCTAAACCCTAACTGCTCTCCAGACTGTTCTGTCTATGTTGCACATCGCTCTGGATAAGAGCGTCTACTAAATGCCTGTAATGTAATGTAATTAAGTGACAGATCACCAAAAAAAAAAAAAAAAGTTTAACATTGGAAACAGTGTTGGCGTTATTTGAAGCAAACACTTCAAATTATTTAGACCCAAGGTTAGGTTAGACAAGCAGCCTTGGTACCAAAAGGTTGCTGGTTCAATTCTCTAGACCAGTAGGAATGGTTGAGGCACCTAAACCCTAACTGCTCTCCAGACTGTTCTGTCTATGTTGCACATCGCTCTGGATAAGAGCGTCTACTAAATGCCTGTAAGGTAATGTAATGTAATTAAGTGACAGATCACCAAAAAAAAAAAAATTTAACATTGGAAACAGTGTTGGCGTTATTTGAAGCCAACACTTCAAATTATTTGGGCCCAAGGTTAGGTTAGACAAGCAGCCTTGGTACCAAAAGGTTGCTGGTTCAATTCTCTAGACCAGTAGGAATGGTTGAGGCACCTAAACCCTAACTGCTCTCCAGACTGTTCTGTCTATGTTGCACATCGCTCTGGATAAGAGCGTCTACTAAATGCCTGTAATGTAATGTAATTAAGTGACAGATCACCAAAAAAAAAAAAAAAAGTTTAACATTGGAAACAGTGTTGGCGTTATTTGAAGCAAACACTTCAAATTATTTAGACCCAAGGTTAGGTTAGACAAGCAGCCTTGGTACCAAAAGGTTGCTGGTTCAATTCTCTAGACCAGTAGGAATGGTTGAGGCACCTAAACCCTAACTGCTCTCCAGACTGTTCTGTCTATGTTGCACATCGCTCTGGATAAGAGCGTCTACTAAATGCCTGTAAGGTAATGTAATGTAATTAAGTGACAGATCACCAAAAAAAAAAAAATTTAACATTGGAAACAGTGTTGGCGTTATTTGAAGCCAACACTTCAAATTATTTGGGCCCAAGGTTAGGTTAGACAAGCAGCCTTGGTACCAAAAGGTTGCTGGTTCAATTCTCTAGACCAGTAGGAATGGTTGAGGCACCTAAACCCTAACTGCTCTCCAGACTGTTCTGTCTATGTTGCACATCGCTCTGGATAAGAGCGTCTACTAAATGCCTGTAATGTAATGTAATGTAATGTAATGTAATGTAATTAAGTGACAGATCACCAAAAAAAAAAATTTAACACTGGAAACAGTGTTGGCGTTATTTAAAGCCAACACTTCAAATTATTTGGGGCCCAAGGTTAGGTTAGACAAGCAGCCTTGGTACCAAAAGGTTGCTGGTTCAATTCTCTAGACCAGCAGGAATGGTTGAGGCACCTAAACCCTAACTGCTCTCCAGATTGTTCTGTCTATATCGTACATCGCTCTGGATAAGAGCATCTACTAAATGCCTGTAATGTAATGTAATTAAGTGACAGATCACCCAAAAAAAAAAAATTTAACATTGGAAACAGTGCTGGCGTTATTTGAAGCCAACACTTCAAATTATTTGGGCCCAAGGTCAGGTTAGAGAAGCAGCCTTGGTACCAAAAGGTTGCTGGTTCAATTCTCTAGACCAGTAGGAATGGTTGAAGCACCTAAACCCTAACTGCTCTCCAGACTGTTCTGTCTATGTTGCACATCGCTCTGGATAAGAGCGTCTACTAAATGCCTGTAATGTAATGTAATGTAATGTAATGTAATTAAGTGACGGATCACCAAAAAAAAAAAAAAATTTAACATTGGAAACAGTGTTGGCGTTATTTGAAGCAAACACTTCAAATTATTTGGGCCCAAGGTTAGGTTAGACAAGCAGCCTTGGTACCAAAAGGTTGCTGGTTCAATTCTCTAGACCAGCAGGAATGGTTGAGGCACCTAAACCCTAACTGCTCTCCAGGCTCCCCATTGCTGTGGGTGTGTCAGGGTCCTGTTGTACATCGCTCTGGATAAGAGTCTGCTAAACACCTGTAATTAGTACAGTCTGATCCAGGAATCAGATGACATACCCTGTTAATGAACATTTCAGTAAACGATGGAGAGCAAGAGAGAGAAACTGTTTTCATACTAACCTCCAGTTTGGCACATGAGCTTCATAATCCCAGTATTCCCTGCTCTTCAAAGTGTTCACATCAGTGTAGACGCGAGCTGTGCTGCCAGCCACAGGGCCAGGCATGGTGGCCCAAAGAGGCGATTATCTGTTCGAACAGATATCCACAAGGCTCTGAAGAACTCAGCTCAGGGTTTTCATAGCTTTTTTTTTTTTTTTTTGGTCTGATTTTCCTGAGTGTGATCAGCGTTATCTAATGCTTTAACTAAAGACTGTACAAAATGTAATCACAGTTTCAGACTTCCCTCAGACACACTTTACCAGGGATCCCAGACTGAAATCCAGCTGCAGGAAAGAAAGGAGAAAAAAAGGAGTAGGGAGGCGATGATGATGATGTACAGATAGTGTCTGGCTCTCCAAATTCAAGTCAGATTTCTTTTAAAATAAAAAAAAAAGGCACGACAGAAAAAGCAGGCAAGATCTCGAGTTCCCTAAATAAATAATCGCAGGATAATCCATCCATATAAGCGTTCAGATATGGAGGAAATCATCTGGGATGACTTTTTGCCCGAGTAATTTCATTACGCGTTACTCACACCACCGAAGAAGAAAACCGCCCGCACCAACGAAGAAGAAACCGCTCGATTATTGTTATTATTATTATAGGAATGCAAAGTTGCGATTTCCAATTTCTCTGGCAGTTTATTCAGCTGAATCACATCGTCATTTTGTTTAAGGTGGAGAAAAACAAACCGGAACCTTCTATGCGTAATGTTTACATGTCTTGCAGCTTGTTTAGCTAACCGCTATCAAGCTAACTGCGAAGCACGACAACCGGAACTCAGCCAAAGTAACGAAGTTGGCTCGCGCAAAACAAGTCCCTTTCTTCGGAATAACTGAACCGATCCATCGGCTGAAGGAAAAAGAGGGGCGCATGAGAAACCGATCGCGTTAAATAACCCACTGATTTAGGTTATACCAAGTATAATCACTTTCCAAAAAAGTCTTAGGTGTGTAATTGTACCAAACTTCTGAAATCCCGCCCTGAACTCAACCCTGTGTAAAGATTTTGGAGGGATTTCTTGAAAACGCCCCCCCAAACCGGCCTGTACCATATAACTACAGTATATACGGTAAAATAAGGGGAAAGCGTTGCAATATAGCGACCCGGAAGAAGAGTGTAGCATTTGGGGTTAAGTACCCGGAAGTGGTCGAAAGAGGTTACCATGGTGACCAATTATTTCTTTCTTTCTTTTTTTTTTTTTACATTAAAGTGCCATTCCACCATTGGATGTATTTTTTTGGCATAAAATACAATATATTTTATGCATACATGTCAACCTTTGGTCAATCAAACCTGTATAACCAACCTCCAAAATCCGTATAAGATCTCATCTCATCTCATTATCTGTAGCCGCTTTATCCTGTTCTACAGGGTCGCATGCAAGCTGGAGCCTATCCCAGCTGACTACGGGCGAAAGGCGGGGTACACCCTGGACAAGTCGCCAGGTCATCACAGGGCTGACACATAGACACAGACAACCATTCACACTCACATTCACACCTACGCTCAATTTAGAGTCACCAGTTAACCTAACCTGCATGTCTTTGGACTGTGGGGGAAACCGGAGCACCCGGAGGAAACCCACGCGGACAACATGCAAACTCCGCACAGAAAGGCCCTCACCAGCCACGGGGCTCGAACCCGGACCTTCTTGCTGTGAGGCGACAGCGCTAACCACTACACCACCGTGCCGCCCCTAGCTAAAATTTGAATGATAATTAACAATGATATATCCAAGTTACTTTTTATTCAATATTAATAACAATAAACCTTCAGAATGAATACGAAGCTCTAATGTTTGACAAAAACACAAAGTGTTATCAGCGTAGTTACGAAGGAAATACTTCATTGTTTGGAGACAGGTTTCGCCGAGCGGCTGTTATGCGCGAGACTTCATATTAGCCACAAAGTCAGAAAAATCTGTTTGTAAAATTACGTTATAATGACCAAATACAATGAAAAGTATTTTTCCAGTCTCACCTGTGAAACGTAATCCCATGTGATCTTGTTTGGGGAGTTTGCATGTTCTCCCCGTGTCCGCGTGGGTTTCCTCCAGGTGCTCTGGTTTCCCCCACAGTCCAAAGACATGCAGGTTAGGTTAACTGGTGACTCTAAATTGAGCGTAGGTGTGAATGTGAGTGTGAATGGTTGTCTGTGTCTATGTGTCAGCCCTGTGATGACCTGGCGACTTGTCCAGGGTGTACCCCGCCTTTCGCCCGTAGTCAGCTGGGATAGGCTCCAGCTTGCCTGCGACCCTGTAGAAGGATAAAGCGGCTAGAGATAACGAGATGAGATGAGATCTCGTTTGGACGGTAAACCTGTTGGTACAGTTAAACGCAGCACATGAATGAGGCATCTTTATTCTCAGAATCGCCACTTTGCCACATCCAATTTGGCGGTGAGGATGACGTATGATTCTACGCAGAAGGCGGCGTCTATGTTTATATGTCTATGACTTCCGGGTTGGTGGGATTCTCGCAATGCGGTGTGCGCATGATCAAAAGTGGAACGAAGTCTCGCTACCACAAGATAACACGCGATTTCATAAGACTCTTTACTGGCTGTCGTGGGAATTGATTATAGCTCTAAATAAATATTGAAGTTTTTTTAAAGAATCCGTATAACTTTATTTATACGCCTGTATACTACGTTTATTGAATCAAATCCGTATAAAATACGGACATTCCGTATAGGTTGACATGTATGTTTATGACAACATGACTAGACAGAGAAATCTTTTAGCTTCAAAATGATATATCAAACATAATTTTTTGACAACGACAAGTATATTAATTTTGCGACCAAAGTCACCTACCCTTTTAATTTCCGCGCGGTAGTGAAACGTGATGTCATCGGCAGGTTCCCCTTCTTGTGTACCACGTCACATGTGACGTGGCACAGATTATCAGCAATGGCGGATAGAACGCGATTGTCAGCTTCAGAAAAGAAGCGAAGGAAAATAGCAAGTGATGCCCAAAGGAGACGGTCGATGGTGAATATCGGCACAGCAATCGACAAGTGGAAATCGCGTTCTATCCGCCATTGCTGATAATCTGTGCCACGTCACACGTGACGTGGTATACAAGAAGGAGAACCTGCCGATAACATCACGTTTCACTACCACGCGGAAATTAAAAGGGTAGGTGACTTTGGTTGCAAAATTAATATACTTGTCGTTGTCAAAAAATTATGTTTGATATATCATTTTGAAGCTAAAAGATTTCTCTGTCTAGTCATGTTGTCATAAAATATATTGTATTTTATGCCAAAGAATACATCCAATGGTGGAATGGCACTTTAAGATGTGTGTATAAAATGAACATATTTTATAACGTAATGTAACAGAGAAAAAAAATGAAAAATAAAAACCAACAACAACCAGTTTGTCTTCAGTTTGCGGTTTGAGTTGATGGTTGATGAATGGCCAAATAAATAAATAAATAAATAAAAACCCAGATCAACATATAGATGCATAGAATATTTTTAATAGTTGTAGTTTTATTTTGTGATATGTGGAACTTTATGAAATAATAAGCGTGTGTCTTTTGTACACATTTGAATATTTCACCTGACTCAGTTTTGTCTATCTATTTACACCGATTAACCATAACATTGGGTGGCATGGTGGTGTAGTGGTCAGCACTGTCGCCTCACAGCAAGAAGGTTCTGGGTTCAAACCCAGCGGCTGATGAGGGCCTTTCTGTGTGGAGTTTGCAGAGTGTTGTGTTACTGACACATCACTGAGCCTTGTTCGATTTCCTGTTGGGGTGGTGTAGTGGTCAGCACTGTCGCCTCACAGTAAGAAGGTTCTGGGTTCAAACTCAGCGGCTCATGAGGGCCTTTCTGTGTGGAGTTTGCAAGGTATTGAGTTGTGACACATTACTGAGCCTTGTTCGATTTCCTGGTGTAGTGGTCAGCACTGTCGCCTCACAGCAAGAAGTTTCTGGGTTCAAACCCAGTGGCTGATGAGGGCCTTTCTGTGTGGAGTTTGCAAAGTATTGAGTTGTGTTGCTGACACATTACTGAGCCTTGTTCGATTTCCTGGTGTAGTGGTCAGCACTGTCGCCTCACAGCAAGAAGGTTCTGGGTTCAAACCCAGCGGCTGATGAGGGCCTTTCTGTGTGGAGTTTGCAAGGTATTGAGTTGTGTTGCTGACACATTACTGAGCCTTGTTCGATTTCCTGGTGTAGTGGTTAGCACTGTCGCCTCACAGCAAGAAGGTTCTGGGTTCAAACCCAGTGGCTGATGAGGGCCTTTCTGTGTGGAGTTTGCAAAGTGTTGTGTTACTGACACATCACTGAGCCTTGTTCGATTTCCTGGTGTAGTGGTTAGCGCTGTCGCCTCACAGCAAGAAGGTTCTGGGTTCAAACCCAGCAGCCAATGAGGGCCTTTCTGTCTGGATTTTGCATGTTCTCCCTGTGTCTGTGTGGGTTTCCTCCAACAGTCCAAAAATTGGTGACTCTAAATTGATCGTGAGTGTGAATGGTTGTTTGTGTATCTATGTGTGTGTCAGCCCTGCGATGAGCTGGCGACTTTTTCAGGGTGTACCCTGCTTCTCACCCATGGTCAGCTGCGATAGGCTCCAGCTTGCCCCCCCCGTGACCCTGCATGGGATAAGCGGTTACAGATAAAACAACAAACCATAACATTAAATCCACTGAGAGGTGATGTGAATAACAATGATTATCTCATTACAGTGGCACCTGTCAAGGGGTGGGATATATTAGACGGCAAAAGAACAGTTAGTTCTCGAAGTTGATGTGTTGGAAGCAGGAAAAATGGGCAAGTGTAAGGATCCGAGTTACTCTGACAAGGGCCAAATTGTGATAGCTAGATGACTGGGTCTGAGCATCTCCAGAACAGCAGGTCTTGTAGGGTGTTCTTGGTATGCAGTGGTTAATACTAGGACCCAAACAATAAGGGATGTTTGGCACTGATACCAAAACGATAAAAAAGATCTGTGATTTCCAATAGCCGATATTATCAGCTGTTACCCCTTTAAAAAAAAGACAAATGTCTTCATTCAAATAGAAATGTATTAAAATATTGTGAATAGTACAAAAATAATCAACCAGGTCAGAATGACTTTAATTAGGCCTATAAACATGCACATTTATTACTTATGTGTTTTCATTCAGTGAACTGGTGACAGGGTCAAGGGCGCCCAAGGTTCACTGATCGGTGTGGGGAGTGAAGGTTAGTCCGTCTGGTCTGATCTTAGCTCAGACAGCTAGGGTTGCAAAGGGAAGAAGCGTTCAGAAGTGGAGACAGGAACAGGTTTAAAGAATCTAAGGCTACGTTTACATTAGACCGTATCTGTCTCGTTTTCTTCGCGGATGCACTGTCCGTTTACATTAAACCACCTGGAAACACCGGGAAACGGGAATCCGCCAGCGTCCATGTATTCAATCCAGATCGTGTCAGCTCCGGTGCTGTGTAAACATTCAGAATACGCGGATACGCTGTGCTGAGCTCTAGCTGGCGTCTCATTGGACAACGTCACTGTGACATCCACCTTCCTGATTCGCTGGCGTTGGTCATGTGACGCGACTGCTGAAAAACGGCGCGGACTTCCGCCTTGTATCACCTTTCATTAAAGAGTATAAAAGTATGAAAATACTGCAAATACTGATGCAAATACTGCCCATTGTGTAGTTATGATTGTCTTTAGGCTTGCCATCCTTCCACTTGCAAGTGGTAAGTGATATGCGCTAGGATCACACACACAGCGGCTCAGTCCCGAATCACTGCTCGTGCACTTCACTCGCGCGCTGTGTGAGCTGCGCAAGGCCGGAGTGCGCACCCTCCAGAGGGCACTCGCTGTTCAGGGTGGAGTGATTTGGAGCGCAGGATGCCTGCGGAGCCGAGCGTATCCGTGTATTGGCGTTGCTGTGTGCAGGCGAATCGTGTATTGGTGTTGCTGTGTGCACACTAATCGTTTTAAAAACGTTAATCTGATGATCCGCTGATACGGTCTAATGTAAACATGGGCTGAGAACAGGTTTAGCAAGGCGGTGAGAGAAGCTAAACGACTGTACTCTGAGAAACTCCAACACCAGTTCTCAACCAATGACTCTAACCAATGTCTGTCGGGAAAGGGTTCAGACAGATCACTAACTACAAACCTTCAGCCCCCCACTCTGTTAATGACTCGCGCCTGACCAACCAACTGAATGAGTTCTACTGTCACTTTGAAAGACAATGGGACTGTCCTGATATCATCCCCCGTGACTCCACACTCCAGCTCCAGCCCACCACCCCCACCTCTACTGCTGCCGTGGCCTCTCTACAACCTCTCACCCTGGAGGCCCATCCACCCACCACCACAGCCTCAACTCTCTCCATTCTGGAGAGGGACGTCAACAAGCTCTTTAAGAAGCTGAACCCCCACAAAGCAGCAAGTCCCAAATCTGTCTCACCATTTACCCTGAAGCACTGTGCTGATCAGCTGTCTCCGGTGTTCACAGACATCTTCAACACCTCACTAGAGACATGTCATGTGCCAGCCTGCTTCAAGGCCTCCACCATTATCTCCATCCACAAAAAGCCAAGGATCACAGGATTAAATGACTACAGACCCATCGCCCTGACTTCTGTGGTTATGAAATTCTTCAAGCGCCTTGCGCTTTACCACCTCAAAGCCATCAATGACCCGCTCCTGGACAGTTTGCCTACAGACCCAACAGATCTGCGGACAATGCTGTCAACATGGCTCTTCATTTCATTCTCCAGCACCTGGACTCCCCAGGAACCTATGCTGGGATCCTGTTTGCGGATTTCAGTTCTGCCTTCAACACAATCATCCCGGCTCTTTTGCAGAACAAGCTCTCCCAGATGAGCACGCCTGACTCCACCTGTAGGTGGATCACAGACTTCCTGTCTGACAGGAAGCAGCACATGAAGCTGGGGAAACATGTCTCTGACTCCCGAACCATCGGCACCGGATCCCCCCAAGGTTGGGTCCTTTCTCCTCTACTCTTCTCCCTGTATACCAACAGCTGCACCTCCAGTCATCAGTCTGTCAAGCTCCTGAAGTTCGCAGATGACACCACCCTCATTGGACTCATCTCTGATGAGGATGAGTCTGCCTACAGGTGGGATATTGACCATCTGGTGCCCTGGTGCAAGCAGAACAACTTCACACTTAATGCTCTAAAGACAGTGGAGATGATTGTAGACTTCAGGAGGAGCCCTGCCACACCTTCCCCCATCACCCTGTTTGACTCCCCAGTAACCTCTGCGGAGTATTTCCACTTCCTGGGCACTACAATCACCCAGGACGTCAAGTGGGAGACGAATACCTGCTCTCTCACCAAGAAAGCACAGCAGAGGATGTGTTTCTTGTAGCAAGTTCAATCTGCCAAAGACAATGATGGTGCACTTTTAGACCACCACCATCGAGTCCATCCTCACCTGGTCCATCACTGTCTGGTATGCTGCTGCCACTGCCAGGGCCAAGGGCAGACTGCAGCGCATCATTCGCTCTGTTGAGAGAACAATTAGCTGCAACCTTCTGTCTCTTCAGGACCTGTACGAGTCCAGAACCCTGAGGAGAGCAGAAAGGATTGTGGCTGACCCCTCTCACCCCGGACACAAACTTTTGGTGGTTGACAAAATATGGATAATGTCACGAACTACGGATTACAGAAATATAATAAAAAAGGATACAAAATACAGAGTGGTTACGGATTTTAATACGGATGCTAATAATTTACGGATTGGTCACGGATGTTTCAGTATATTATGGATTTCATATGGCTGATGTACCACAGATAAAACAAATTAAGAAGTCTAAAACAATTAAATGTTTGGACTGCCAAAGTCTCATTCATTCATCTCATTATCTCTAGCCGCTTTATCCTGTTCTACAGGGTCGCAGGCAAGCTGGAGCCTATCCCAGCTGACTACGGGCGAAAGGCGGGGTACACCCTGGACAAGTCGCCAGGTCATCACAGGGCTGACACATAGACACAGACAACCATTCACACTCACATTCACACCTACGCTCAATTTAGAGTCACCAGTTAACCTAACCTGCATGTCTTTGGACTGTGGGGGAAACCGGAGCACCCGGAGGAAACCCACGCGGACACGGGGAGAACATGCAAACTCAGCACAGAAAGGCCCTCGCCAGCCCCGGGGCTCGAACCCGGACCTTCTTGCTGTGAGGCGACAGCGCTAACCACTACGCCACCGTGCCGCCCTGGACTGCCAAAGTTCATAATTAAAATATCTTACCTGCGTTTATATGTTTACTTTATTAATTTACTATTGATATTTCACAGAAAATCACATATCTGTGAATAAAAGATCCATACTTTGTATTATATTTTTAATTTTGCGTGAATCCGTATTCCATGACTTGTCCATATTTTGTAAACGGTGCAAACATTTCGACTCACTCCCCTCTGGTAGGAGGATGCGGTCCATAAGAACCAAAACCTCATGCCATAAGGCCAGCTTTTTCCCCACTGGCCTCATCAATAGGTCAGTGACCGTGACCCCCACTGACTCTAACCTTACACTTTCAATTGGTGACATTAATGCACTTTGTCTCTAACCTGCGATTTTGTATATTTCATGGTCATGTTATACATCTTCATTCTGTGAACTTTTATTGCACATTATGGCACTCAGTGTACAGCTTGGCTATTTATTTAACCCATTGCACATATTCTCTTCTTCTCACACATTCATGTCATGACTCATCTTCATCTTCATTGGAACGAAGAGGAATGAAGGTGAGCAGGAGCAAAACAGAATACATGTGCATCAGTGAGAATGGGGATGAGAGTGTAGTGAAGATGCAAGGAGTAGACGTAAAGAAAGTTGGTGAATTCAAGTACCTGGGGTCAACTGTGCAGGAAAACAGGGGCTGCGATAGTGAGGTGAGAAAGAGAGCGCAGGCAGGGTGGAGCAGTTGGAGAAGGATTTCGGGAGTCATTTGTGATAGGAAAGTCCCAGCAAAAGTGAAAGGTAAGATGTATAAGACAGTAGTGAGACCAGTTGTGATGTATGGATTGGAGACCGTACCCTTAACGAAGAGACAGGAGGCAAAGTTGGAGGTGGCGGAGTTGAGGATGTTAAGGTTTGCGATGGGAGGTTGGACAGGATAAGGAACGAGCACATCAGAGGGACAGCACATGTGGAGAGCTTGGGAATTAAGCTAAGAGAGATGAGACTGAGATGGTATGGGCACGTCCTGAGAAGAGATGCAGAGCATGTTGGAAGGAGAATGTTGAGGATGGAGCTGCCAGGCACACGAAAACGAGGAAGGCCAAAGAGGAGATACATGGAAGTGGCAGGTGTGGTAGAGAAGGATGCGGAGGACAGGGAGCAATGGAGACGAAAGATCCGCTGTGGTGACCCCTAATCGGGAGCAGCCAAAAGAAGAAGAAGAAGACCCACACACATTCAAAGGTCATGACATCTGATTTTTACACTGCTCTTTTTACATTTCCGTAGTTCACGTCAGCTTCTGTCTCATTAAGGTATTATCAACACCCATGATGTCTCAGGAAACTGACACATGTGTCAATTGACTATTGTGTATAGATACATCTGTAGATGCGCTGGGACACATCGTCAGTGATGTTTCCTGAGATCTTCAGGTGTTTCGGGTCTTCAGGCGACCCAGCCGGGGTTGATCGGGCCCCGACTTGTGTCCCAGCATGGCCCACTTCTTGGACCTTTTGATCCAAATCCACCTCGAGGCTCTTTCCACAGCCTCTGAGGTGGACTCGATGTCTCTCCTCTTTGCTGCTCCTGCAATGCCGAGATGCAGAGCATGTTGGAAGGAGAATGTTGAAGATGGAGCTGCCAGGCACACAAAAACGATGAAGGCCAATGAGGAGATACGCGGATGTGGTGACAGAGGACATGAAAGTGGCGGGTGTGGTGGAGACAGGGAGCAACGGAGACGGAGGATCCGCTGTAGCGACCCCTAATCGGGAGCAGCCAAAAGAAGAAGATTTTAGATTCTTCTTATTTTTTTAATGCTATTTATCTCATCTCATCTCATTATCTCTAGCCGCTTTATCCTTCTACAGGGTCGCAGGCAAGCTGGAGCCTATCCCAGCTGACTATGGGCGAAAGGCGGGGTACACCCTGGACAAGTCGCCAGGTCATCACAGGGCTGACACATAGACACAGACAACCATTCACACTCACATTCACACCTACGGTCAATTTAGAGTCACCAGTTAACCTAATCTGCATGTCTTTGGACTGTGGGGGAAACCGGAGCACCCGGAGGAAACCCACGCGGACACGGGGAGAACATGCAAACTCCACACAGAAAGGCCCTCGCCGGCCCCGGGGCTCGAACCCAGGACCTTCTTGCTGTGAGGCGACAGCGCTTAATGCTATTTATATGACTACTTTTGTCTTTTTTTTTATCTTAACTGTTCAAGCACCAATCACCAAAGCAAATTCCTTCTGATTCTGATTCTGATTCTGATTCTGACTTGCATTGTCTTACAGCTGAATCTGTCCCTTAGCAATATGTCGGACGCGTTGACGTATCGCACATCCTCAGTCGCAACCGCAACAACTTCCGGGTTTGTTTTCCCAGGCAGTCCATAGCGACCGCAGCGTTTACATTAGCAACCATGGCGGAGAGTACAGAAACTGAGAGCAAAGAAGCAACTCTAAAGCAACAGGTGGAAGAATTAAGGTAAGAAATTTGAAAGAAACAAACAACAATCTTTTTTTTCTATGAAGACGCTCCGAAAATAATCCTACAAATTCTTATTATTTTTAAAAACGTCCACACGCATTGTTGAATTATTCTCGAATCTGATTGGTCAGAAGGTGTTGATTTAATTTTGCACTTTAGCGACAGTAACACTGGAAACTACTTTGCGCATGCGTGTGTGGATTAGGGTTAGGTATTAACATAAGAAAATCGTAAATAAACTTTTGCTATTGTTGTTGTTGTTTTGGCGATTTGAAGTCTTTTAATGCGATTTTGTGGTTTTCTCACGCGCTCTCCTTTTTTCTCGCGAGATCTCGCCAACAAATATGGCGGCGTACTGTTGCTGAAGCGTCCCTAATTTTCTGTAACAACAATTCCAGATTCATATGAATGCACACCTTTTTAATACATTATTAAACACTAATTCACGTGATATTGTACTGCAGAATCTCCTCATAATCTAATACTAAACAGACAAAGAACACATAACAAAGGAAAATGTATAAACATTAATATTTTTCTACAACCCCGATTCCAAAAAAGTTGGGACAAAGTACAAATTGTAAATAAAAACGGAATGCAATGATGTGGAAGTTTCAAAATTCCATATTTTATTCAGAATAGAACATAGATGGCATATCAAATGTTTAAACTGAGAAAATGTATCATTTAAAGAGAAAAATTAGGTGATTTTAAATTTCATGACAACAACACATCTCAAAAAAGTTGGGACAAGGCCATGTTTACCGCTGTGAGACATCCCCTTTTCTCTTTACAACAGTCTGTAAACGTCTGGAGACTGAGGAGACAAGTTGCTCAAGTTTAGGGATAGGAATGTTAACCCATTCTTGTCTAATGTAGGATTCTAGTTGCTCAACTGTCTTAGGTCTTTTTTGTCGTATCTTCCGTTTTATGATGCGCCAAATGTTTTCTATGGGTGAAAGATCTGGACTGCAGGCTGGCCAGTTCAGTACCCGGACCCTTCTTCTGCGCAGCCATGATGCTGTAATTGATGCAGTATGTGGTTTGGCATTGTCATGTTGGAAAATGCAAGGTCTTCCCTGAAAGAGACGTCGTCTGGATGGGAGCACATGTTGCTCTAAAACCTGGATATACCTTTCAGCATTGATGGTGTCTTTCCAGATGTGTAAGCTGCCCATGCCACACGCACTAATGCAACCCCATACCATCAGAGATGCAGGCTTCTGAACTGAGTGCTGATAACAACTTGGGTCGTCCTTCTCCTCTTTAGTCCGAATGACACGGCGTCCCTGATTTCCATAAAGAACTTCAAATTTTGATTCGTCTGACCACAGAACAGTTTTCCACTTTGCCACAGTCTATTTTAAATGAGCCTTGGCCCAGAGAAGACGTCTTTTAGAAGATCATGTTTAGATACGGCTTCTTCTTTGAACTATAGAGTTTTAGCTGGCAACGGCGGATGGCACGGTGAATTGTGTTCACAGATAATGTTCTCTGGAAATATTCCTGAGCCCATTTTGTGATTTGCAATACAGAAGCATGCCTGTATGTGATGCAGTGCCGTCTAAGGGCCCAAAGATCACGGGCAGCCAGTATGGTTTTCCGGCCTTGACCCTTACGCACAGAGATTCTTCCAGATTCTCTGAATCTTTTGATGATATTATGCACTGTAGATGATGATATGTTCAAACTCTTTGCAATTTTACACTGTTGAACTCCTTTCTGATATTGCTCCACTATTTGTCGGCGTAGAATTAGGGGGATTGGTGATCCTCTTCCCATCTTTACTTCTGAGAGCCGCTGCCACTCCAAGATGCTCTTTTTATACCCAGTATAAAAAGAAAAACTGGGTATAAAAAAAATATGAACTATTGCCAATTGACCTAATGAGTTGCAATTTGGTCCTCCAGCTGTTCCTTTTTTGTACCTTTAACTTTTCCAGCCTCTTATTGCCCCTGTCCCAACTTTTTTGAGATGTGTTGCTGTCATGAAATTTCAAATGAGCCAATATTTGGCATGAAATTTCAAAATGCCTCACTTTCGACATTTGATATGTTGTCTATGTTCTATTGTGAATACAATATCAGTTTTGAGATTTGTAAATTATTGCATTCCGTTGTTATTTACAATTTGTACTTTGTCCCAACTTTTTTGGAATCGGAGTTGTATAATGAGATGTATATTTGACAGGTTAAGAAGTGGTCTCAGGTGTCAACCCTGTATAACAGTCAGATAGCAAGTCTATCATGGTAGATGTTCTTCTTAAAGAACGTCCCACATTGCTCTTGAATCGTTTGGAAAATTTGCCAAAAAGGGACAGAAGCTGCAGGACACACAGAGTCTTCCAATATCTTATCACCACCTTTCCATTTTCTGCCACCTCTTTGTCGTTATTCCTGTCTCTGAATCTCTGTGATCTATCTACCAGATACTCAAATGAAGTTCTTCAGACGGAGAACAAAATGTTTGAAAGTTGCCTCAGTCGCCTGGATTCTCTCAGCCTGGCCTCGGAGCTTGTGCCCCAGATGGAGAAGGGAGCGGTGAATATATTTACACTGGGGAACACAATTTTTGTTGAGTTAGATCTGACAGCTGTTTTTAACTAATTTTTGGGTGCGGAATCCAAAACTGATCTCAGTTTTTCTCTATCACGTCAAGTTTTTGAACTATAGGATCCCCGTTTTCTTAAAAAATATGAAAAATACTGTACTTAACAGATCTCATCTCATTATCTCTAGCCGCTTTATCCTGTTCTACAGGGTCGCAGGCAAGCTGGAGCCTATCCCAGCTGACTACGGGCGAAAGGCGGGGTACACCCTGGACAAGTCGCCAGGTCATCACAGGGCTGACACATAGACACAGACAACCATTCACACTCACATTCACACCTACGGTCAATTTAGAGTCACCAGTTAACCTAACCTGCATATCTTTGGACTGTGGGGGAAACCGGAGCACCCGGAGGAAACCCACGCGGACACGGGGAGAACATGCAAACTCCACACAGAAAGGCCCTCGCCGGCCACGGGGCTCGAACCCGGACCTTCTTGCTGTGAGGCGACAGCGCTAACCACTACACCACCATGCCGCCCTACTTAACAGATATGTGCTTGTTTTATAAAAATTTACAAATATTGACATACAATGAAATATGAAAGAAACAGGCATGACTGCAAGGTTTATTTAACACTTATGTTTTTACAAAGGATATGACTACTGTAATTATAATTGTGTGCAAGTAGTTAAGGTAAAAATTTACGTTTATAGCTCTTTCTGGAGTGTTCAACTTGAGGACTATCGCGTTTGATGCTCCAACAGTAGTCAGCCATCATATGTACATCCCATCTACCCTGATACCGTTCTTCCATAACCTTCAAATAGTCTTACTACAGCTAATCAGTGGAATTTTGCTTATCCGGAGGGTAAGCTGTGGAGAAAAAACTTGACGTGCTAGAAAAAAAAAACTGACTGCAATTTTGGAATCAGCATGCCAATTTTAGTTTTAATCAGCATAAAAATCTAACTCAACAGAAAATTTTCTTCTAATTGTTCCCCAGTATTATGATCCCTCGTAATATTAATGGTTAAACATAAATATTTAATTTCTGTGAAGATACAAAAGCTATTACACAGATATTACACAGATTCTGTGCTATTATACTGTATATATCACAGTTATTTTGCAGATGAATCACACAAAAAAGTGGCTAATTCCAAACAAAACATTTTTTTTTTCTTCTGGTGTTTGTAAGGGGCACGGCGGGAAATCTGAAGGCAGAGAAACATCTCAGGAACCACCGACCCTCCTGAAACTGGAACAGAAGTATTACATAGCAGTGTGCGAGCTGAAAGAGACGCAGAAAGATCTGGAGCAATTAAGCAGCAGTTTATCAAGAAATCACAAGTATTATGAGGTGATAATTTTTTTATGTATATCTTTCTTATTAATTATGCATCACATCTTATTCACATATACAGCATTTTTTACATTTATCCCCCCCTTCAAGAGAACCCCGCCCCTCCAAAGTTGAACATTCAGCACAGCATAGTCAGTCACAATCATGGTAGATTATCATATGGCAATAGTAATGACAATAGTTAATAATATAAAATGGAAAAATAAGTATACATTACAATAATTAAGAGAGAAGATAGAAAAAATAAAAAACAAAAATAGTATTACAGACAGCAAAACATCTCCTTTAACATTTAACTGTTATTCCTTGGTCTGGGAAGCACCTTCCAAAATATGTCAGATATTCCATGGGTAAAAGGTCAAATATTACCTTATGCCAATCTAAAACTGTAGGTGGCTTATTTGAAATCCATTTCAGCAATATAGCTTTACGTGCAGCATATGTTAAAACATTCCACAATTTTTGACAATGAGATCCTTTCATTTGTGGGTGTGGTAATCCCAACAACAGACACACTGGGTCCAGGTCCAACTCCTTATTAAAAACCAAACCTAATTTCAAAGCCACTTCTACCCAGAAATCCTGGACATGCACACAGGTCCATACAGTATGTATACAGTAAAGCTACCAACTTCCATATTACATTTCATACACAGAGCTGATTTCTTTGGGTCCATCTTATGTCTGAGTTCAGGTGATTTCTGAAGGCGATGCAGTAACTTAAATTGTGATTCCTTTGCTCTATTACACATGGATATTAGGGCTGTGCCGATAGACGATGCCATCGTCCATCGACGATGGTGGTCATCCATCATGATGGAGAGCCACCATCGTGATACCACACCCCCTCCTGTCATAAACATGCATATGGTATCATCTGGGCCTATTTAACCTAAAAAGTTAGTTTTTTGTTAGTTTAGTTAGTTAGTTTTGTTTAATATATAAATATATTATATAACATATAATTATATATAAATACATAATTATATAAATCATTATAAAGTAATATCCTATTACCGCTTGTTCACGTAGGCTATGGTGCAGGGACGTGCTAGTGAACATAACATGTGGTTACACAAATACAGTATGCTACTAATAATACATTTTGACTTCATTTTTTAGCCTACACTATACTTTTAATGTAAAATTTGTCATGTTGTTCAAACAAATAGCCACTATTAACGACTTCAGTCGGGAAATATTGCACCTTATCAAACGGCAGTGAAGCGCAGACTTCGGCAGAAGTCAAATAACTTTAATCTGGTAAATAGGCCTACTTTCAGACACAAAATGGTCCACTCTAAGCCATAATGTCAAACCAAATGGAAGAATGAAGGTGATTCTGACAAATGTAAAGACAGTAAAAAAAAAACCAATATTAAATCATGATTTTAAAAGCTGGTGCAATAATTCAAACACTAATAAATTGGAAAAATTAGCGTGTTCAAGTGCGCACTAAAGGCCAAAACGCATCTTCAATTGATATGGTGTAAATAAACAATGAGTAATAGCTTAAGTGTAGTTTCTTCTCATAGTTTGAATACTAGTCTTTCATTGTTAGAGCAGATTAATATCTTGCCGTGATCAGTGAGTGCTCGGGGAGGTTCATTTCCACCTGCGCTTTGCGCAGCTCATTTCTCCGAAGCCAGCTGTGCGCAAACGCAGTGTTGACTGCTCGACAAACTCCAAACGCTCGGTCTGTACTGGCCCTCTGTTGCGCAAGCGAGTTGGTTATGGCCAGGTTCAAATTGTGCCCAAAACAACTTAACCACGGCCATTTCAATTGCCTGATGGCTGCGACAATATTCGCCCCGTTGTCCGTTGTTATACAGGCGATCTTTTTCTCCTCTATTTTCCATTCGGCAAGTGTCTTGCGCAATGCGTCTTCTAAATTGTCCGCTGAATGTGTCTCTGGCATGAAACTCGTCTGCAGGCATTTGGACTGCATTGCCCACTCTCGGTCCACATAATGTACGGTAGCTGACATATAGGGCATCATGTTGCAGCTGGACCACATATCCGTTATCAAGGCCAAATATTCCACATCACCTAGTGCTTTTTTTTCTTTACGTGCCAAAGCCTCGGATGAGTATCTAATACTTTTAATAATAATAATAATAATAATAATATTATATGAGCGGCACGGTGGTGTAGTGGTTAGCGCTGTCGCCTCACAGCAAGAAGGTCCTGGGTTCGAGCCCCAGGGCCGGCGAGGGCCTTTCTGTGCGGAGTTTGCATGTTCTCCCCGTGTCCGCGTGGGTTTCCTCCGGGTGCTCCGGTTTCCCCCACAGTCCAAAGACATGCAGGTTAGGTTAACTGGTGACTCTAAATTGACCGTAGGTGTGATTGTGAGTGTGAATGGTTGTCTGTGTCTATGTGTCAGCCCTGTGATGACCTGGCGACTTGTCCAGGGTGTACCCCGCCTTTCGCCCGTAGTCAGTTGGGATAGGCTCCAGCTTGCCTGCAACCCTGTAGAAGGATAAAGCGGCTAGAGATAATGAGAATGAGATGAGATGAATAATAATATATTTAATAATGTGGTATTAAAATCCCCCCGCCCACGATATGATCGTCCATCACGATGTTTGCACTGTAAACATCGTCGATGCCAATTAAGGGGACATCGCACAGCCCTAATGGACATGTTGTTAGCATGCTCCCATATGTCCGCCTCCATAGCTTCGTCTATTACCACCCCAAGGTCCTGGGCCCATGTTTGTATAATTGTATTGTTAGCCTTATTGGACTTATAAAAAGCCTCATAGCATCGCCTTCAGTGTTTCCCACAGACCAGGTAGCAATTTGTGGTGCCCCACTGTGACGATGAGGGAATCGTGCGCGGTGGTGTCGTGGCGGTCGGTGGAGTCGGTCATTGGGGTGTATGCAAAGTGTTTACAGCGGGCAGTGTTCAAACACACAGTATTTTTCTTCAGAGTCACCTGCTGGGACTATTTTAAAGCTACAAGAAGCATTTGAGATTATTCAGTTCAATCTAAATTCTTTTAAGTTCTTTAAGAGAAGACAGCTAAAACTATTTTTACCAGAACCCTGCCTGGTTTTATTCCTCGACCCAACTTTACATTACAGGGCAGGCCATTAGTTTGCTGGGCTTGATGTTGGTGGAAAACCTGTCTTTTTAAATTTATGAAAATTACTCACCAAAATTGAAGTTAAAGTTTAGTTTTTACCTTAGTTTTTTGCCTTTTTGGTGGCAATCTTTCAATCATTCTTTAGTTGACATTCAAGGAATAAATTGCAAAAAACAAGCTGGAGGTTTTTATTTTAAACATTGAACTCAACACTTACCTCAACCAATACTAAAATGAAATAAATAGTATAATGTAACAACAAAATAATAATAAAATAAAATATCATAATTAGATGTAAGAAACCACTTAAGGTAACACCAAGGCAACTAACAATAATGAAAAAGCATTACCCTAATTGGTGCAAAGCCTGCATGCCCTATCAGAACATTTAATTCTGCGTGGCTTCCTGAAAAAAAAAAAACTCAAGTGCCCTATCGTAAGGGAAGTCATTGGGTTCGGGACCATTTATGGAGATTCGTAAGCAGGCTGCCAGGCGTTCCCCTTGGAGCCTATTCCTGAGGTCTGTTTTAATCTATGGTTAAAAAAGTACATTTTCTTCATCAAAGCACTAAAAATTTCCATTACATCAAAAAAAAATATACAAAGGAATACTGAATTTCTATGTGCTTACCCTATTCATAGCTGAGAAATCCAGTGCAGTGATGGTTTATCTACTTCGCCAATAAAGCTAATAAAGATGTTTCTTAAAATATTCAGATTTTATGCTTCAGATAGCATCAACTAGGCATCCCCGTGAGTATAACATTTTATTTAGGCTAGTGGGAAATCCTTATTTATTGTGAATGTCAAGCCATTATTAATAAACTTGCATGAATGCTGAAGCGGGATAAACGGGATAATGCAATAAGGCCGGTTCCTCGCGTCAAGCTGCTACTGTATGTATCAAAATTGGTTTATAGCCTGACTCAGGGATGTCCATTTCCTGTAAGCCAAGAAGGCTATGATAAAGCTCATCACGAGCATGACGTAGGCTACCTTTTAAAATAAGGGGTCGGAAGGCGAATCGGGAAGGCTGCGTTATTCAGGGATGAGAATGAAAAATATTAAAGTCTGAAAAAAGCCAGGGGTTTGGGGGCTGCAGGCACCCAGTAGGGCCCAGGGGCAGGGAGCTAATGATTTTTGGCTATTTTTTTTTTTTACCCCAAAACTATTAATTTTATCAGCAAAATGTTGCAATGTATTTGGAAATAAATTCCCCTTCTTGGTGGACTACCAGGTGAAAATGATTAATATGGTACAAGAGACTTGTTTTTAATCAATTCACATTTGATGATTTCAAAAAATCAACGCACCTTTTAATATAAACGAGCTCTACAGTATTATATTTCTGCATTTTTGCTATCTTTGAATACTCTAATCCTTTAAAATGAAGTGCAAACCAGAAAAAAGTTCTATCAAATAATTCTCTTAAGCTTTCTTCTGATGTTATCATGGTAGCAGGAGGTCTTGCATATTAAGCAGGCAACATTCAACATCACTTATCACTTCCCTTTCAACTGTTGTGTGTACTAACTCGGTTTTATCTGGACAGGATGTTGTGTAATGTAATACAGATACCATATGGTCAATCTGAAGATCGAGCTGGTGATTTTGAATTAAAGAACAGGCATGTACAATGGGCATTACATACTGGAAATTTTTTTTAAATCAAAAACTATAAGTTCATCTCGGCCTAAAAAATTTGGGCAGACGCTCCTGCGCGGCTCATGCCAGCAATCCCCCCCCAATGAAATGAGCAATAAGTAGTTGAGTTATACACGGTATCATACTTAAAATTTTATCAGAAATATAGATATGATACTATGATTCTCCCCAACATGCTACATTAGATGAGCTAACCTCATTTATAAAAGATACACACTTTTATATATGACGTGTATTTGATATATATGATGTATATTCATACATTGTTACTTTCCGGAAATCTCCAATAAGTTTGGTCTTTACATGACAGCCTGTCGTTGACCTAAATATAATGCACATGAAATGACACTCCTCACCTCAACATGTCCTTTACAATCATTTAAGCCACCATGGGCAATGCTGAAATCACTGCTGCAAACAGTACATCGCGCGAAACTGTCATTATTGTTGACCCTTATCAGACAGGGAGATTCTTTTGTGTAATCTGAGGTGAAGTGGGTTTTGTTTGTATTTTCGTTTTTTGGGGCACGCTCTCTCTCTCTACATGCCAATCCTGTAGGCTGCACTGACTCAACTGAAAGCTTCGGTCCTCGAGAAAAGAGAAGCCCGCCCACACTGAAGGCTGACTGGCTTATTTTGCTGAGTAACCCAATCAGGATGCTCTTTGTCTAGCATGCGCTCTCTCGCACACTCTGTCATATGCGCGATGCAGACATTAATGTTTCGCGTGCATGCGCTTGCTCTAGATTCTGGGAGATATTCTCCAATGTGCGGGCATCAGGGAGCCGCTATCAATATGCAGGAGACTCCCGGAACTTCCGGGAGACTTGGGATGTCTGCGTTATAAGGTGACCACAGATCGTTAACCATACCCCCCCCCAGGAATTTCTCAATGGATTTACAATCATTTTGGTCTGAAAAAGTCGGAAATCTGCCGATCGGTGGAAAATTCTCATCCCTGGTTATTTTTAATTAGCACGCCTCTCTGTCTGTCTCTGTGTGCGCGCACACGCATAAACGAGAAGAAAGAGCACTATGAATGAACGGAACGATACGCAACAGAATTTTTTTTTTTTCAAAATCGCGAGTCTGATTGTGTGGTGATAGGAATCCATTGTGTGGCGCTGTGCCACACAATGGTCTATGTATGGGAAACCCTGGCCTTACTATAGCCTTATTGCTATGTATTTTGTATAGTAGTTGCTCAGTTGGTGACATTTCCAGAGTAAATTTATGCCGAATTGGATTCTGTATAAAGTTTTTGACTTGTAGGAACCTAAGAAAATGTGTGTGTGATAAATTGTATTTCAATCTTAATTGGTCAAATGACATCATTCTGTCCCCTTCAAATACGTCTTTCAAAGTTGTAATACCAGCACTTTCCCACAGAGCAAACCCATTATCTGTCATGCCTGGGAGAAAATCTGTATTTCTTTGTATTGGAGTAATTGGAGATAAAACATCAGTTCTTTTTTTTCCCATTTCTTAAGCATGTCCCAAGCTTTTAGTGTGGATTTAACAATGAAATTACCATCTGCAACCTCTAGTTTATTCCGATTCAGGATAAATGGGAGACTCGCTAACGGTTTACCTAAATTATATGCTTCAACATCGAGCCAAACAGAGTCCGAGTCATTCCTTACCCCAGTGTTTCCCAACCTTTCTTGAGCCACGGCACATATTTTACACTTGAAAAATCCCATGGCACACCACCAAACCAAAAGGTCACAAAATGTGTGTGCATGTATGTATATATATACACACACACTACCGTTCAAAAGTTTGGGGTCACTTTGAAATGTCCTTATTTTTGAAAGAAAAGCACTGTTCTTTTCAATGAAGATCACTTTAAACTAATCAGAAATCCACTCTATACATTGCTAATGTGGTAAATGACTATTCTAGCTGCAAATGTGTGGTTTTTGGTGCAATATCTCCATAGGTGTATAGAGGCCCATTTCCAGCAACTCTCACTCCAGTGTTCTAATGGTACAATGTGTTTGCTCATTGCCTCAGAAGGCTAATGGATGATTAGAAAACCCTTGTACAATCATGTTAGCACAGCTGAAAACAGTTGAGCTCTTTAGAGAAGCTATAAAACTGACCTTCCTTTGAGCAGATTGAGTTTCTGGAGCATCACATTTGTGGGGTCGATTAAATGCTCAGAATGGCCAGAAAAATGTCTTGACTATATTTTCTATTCATTTTACAACTTATGGTGGGAAATAAAAGTGTGACTTTTCATGGAAAATACAAAATTGTCTGGGTGACCCCAAACTTTTGAATGGTAGGTGTATATATACACATATACCCCCCTCCCCCCCCCCCAGAAAATTTTGAAAAATAAGGCCTTACAAACCACTTTTCCTGCAATCTGAGCTGTAGTAGATAAAAAAAAAATCTGTTGTCTTTTTTATATATTTACATGAAAATATGTTTCAAATCAATAGGAGTATTGTTTGAATTCAAAATAAAAACATTCTACATTCAAGGGTATGGTTATAATTTATGATCAACAGAAATGACAAACTAAATTCACATTAAACTTAAGTTCTATTAATTATCAAAATGTTCATATATTAAATAAAATTTCTTAGGATGACTGACCTTTTCTCCCTATGCCCTCATTAGTTGCATATGATTTCTTCAAGAAGTCTTTTGAAATATTTAAGTTTTCAAAACTGTCAGCATTAATTCAGATTTACTGACTATCATATACATGTTCAATGTATTAAATCAAACGAATGCTAAGTTTATGGGATAATGTCTATGTACACTTTATACAGTTAAGGGCCCCATACACGTTCAAAAAAGTCGTCAAAATTTTGATATCAAAATTTTGATACAAAGTTTGATCGTGTGTAGGGTGTTTTGATGTCAAAAATTTGATGTCAAAATTTTGAACCCAAATTTTGACATATCAAATCACTTTGATATTTTTTGAAGAGTCGTCAAATTATTGATGCGTGTGTGGGGGGCTTAACTATCTTTCCAATTGCTTGCGGAGACGTTGCAGTCAGGAATTTCAAGTCTTCAAAAGAATTTCCAGATGCCAGGTACCTCAGTGTGATGGACAAGCATTCACTTGGTGGTATAGATGAACGCATCACAGTGTCTTCTTTCAATATCAATGGCTTGACAAGGTCCAATAATTCATCGAAGGATGGGGCATCCATCCTAAGGAAATTATGGAAGTCCTCTGGTTCTTTGAGACGAAGTTCTCTGAGGAGGTTGACGTGACCGTACGTTCGCCGTTTCAAAAACCAGTCTTTCGACCATTTCCGTCGATGCCGAGGCGGTTCATTGTCCAAAGCGAACACAAGTGCTACGGCCACTGCTGCGTCCATGTCAAAGTTTTTGACAATACTGAATTTTTGATAGAAAAAACATTGAATAGTGTGTGGACATTTTACATCAAAATTTTGATACAAAATTTTGACGACTTTTTTGAACGTGTATGGGGCCCTTTATTTATAGTTCACAGTCACTTCTCATTTTCATTTGATCATTTCGACTTCTTCAGCTTTTTGGCCAAAGACAAACGCTTGTCAGTCCTCTCTTTTGTAAGAACGGTTATGATTGGCTATCATGCTCTCACCATCGACGTTTTGGCCAATTACATTGTAGATCACACGTATTCTACCACGAGACTTAGCGAGACTAAAGATGGCGAAAATGTAAAAATGTAACATCGTCGTAGGAATGAATTACGCTTGAGTATCACGAAGGAACATACCCCAACCCCCCTCAATAAATGAAAAAAAAATCTCTACGGATTTGGCATAATATAAAAAGGTCGATTTTTACTCAGAAAAAGCGGAAATCCGCCGAAAAGCGGAAAACTCTCAACCCTGCTATCGCTATCACCGCTGTCACACCCGAAGCATTACTAATTCTATTGTTTGAATGGCAACAGGTAGATACACAGGTTAATTAGCTACCTGCTGCCATCTATTGGAAGAGTATTTAATTGTACTGCCGGTCACTATACGTCGCTGGCATAGACGAACAAAGACAAGTTATTTGCAGTAAATAAATAATTTTCGGAACAATTAAGTGAAATTGGATAATGTCCCACAGTACACGTGATGATCTCTCATGGCACACTAATGTGCCGCGGCACAGTGGTTGGGAAACCCTGCCTTACGCAATCTACTAGATATCGAAATTGGGAAGCCACTTGATACACAGTCTAATGTTGGGAATTGCCAATCCTCCCTGACCTGATGGCAACTGCAATTTTGCTAAGTCGTGATCTTTTGCAGTTCCATATAAATGATCTAAACCAACCATTCACCGTCTTGATAGTATTATTATTTAGTAGGACTGGAATCATTTGAAATTTGTAGAGCAGCCGTGGTAAAATATTCATCTTAATCAAAGAGATTCTTCCCAGCATCGAAAGTGGTAAAGAAGACCATCTCTCAAGGCCATCGTGGATGCGTTTAAGCAGAGGCTGAAAATTTGCTTTAAACATCCTTTGCAGCAGAGGAGTACTAAATATACCTAGATAAAGAAAACCTTCTGTTGCCCATCTGAAGGGTGACAAGCCAGGGGGAAGGGAGTGGAGCACCTGACCCAATGGCATGGCCTCCTACTTACTGAAATTTATTTTGGAACCAGAAAACTTACTAAACTCGTTAATACCAGTAAGGACTGACCTAATAGATATTTCTGGTTGAGTGATAAACAATAGCATACAAGGAAATCTTATGTTGTCTGTGATTAATCGATATACCATGAACAGTAGAGCGGGTTCTAACGGCTTCTGCCAGTGGCTCGATTGCGATCACAAACAGCAGAGGTGATAAGGGGCACCCTTGGCGCGTGCCCCTCCCCAGAGCAAAGTCGGGAGAGCATTTACCATTTGTGATGACAGCCCCTAGTGGATTAGGATAAAGCAACTTGACCCATTCAATAAAATCTTTACCTAAATCAAATTCCTTGAGAGTGAAAAACAAAAAAATCCCATTCTATACGGTCGAATGCTTTTTCTGCATCCAATGACACTACCATACGCTTAAGATTATTTTGCTGACACAGCTGAATAACGTTGAGTAACCTTCTAACATTATTACACGAGTTCCTTCCAGTAATAAACCCCGTCTGGTTATTATGAATGATAAATGGAAGGATTTTCTCTAGTCTTAAGGCGAGCATTTTAGATAAAATCTTGAAATCTAAATTTAGTAGACTGATAGGTCGGTAGGATGAACACACATCCGCTGGTTTATCCTTCTTAAGAATCAGGCTAATGTTCGCTTCTGTAAGTGTTTTGGGAAGAGCTGTCTTCTCAAAGGAGTGATTAAACATGGCAAGTAAAGGCTTCACCAACAACGGCTTAAAACGTTTATAAAAATCTGAGCTAAAGCCGTCAGGACCCGGAGCCTTTCCTGATCGTAAAACACCAACTGCTTCAGCTACTTCTTCCAGTGTTATAGGTTTATTCAATACTGTCTATTAGGCTTGGGCAGATTCAGATTGGAGAAAAAGCCCTCCATAAGTCTAGAGACCCCTGCTTGGCTGCTCACTCGTATATACACTACCGTTCAAAAGTTTGGGGTCACCCAGACAATTTTGTGTTTTCCATGAAAAGTCACACTTTTATTTACCACCATAAGTTGTAAAATGAATAGAAAATATAGTCGAGACATTTTTCTGGCCATTTTGAGCATTTAATCGACCCCACAAATGTGATGCTCCAGAAACTCAATCTGCTCAAAGGAAGGTCAGTTTTATAGCTTCTCTAAAGAGCTCAACTGTTTTCAGCTGTGCTAACATGATTGTACAAGGGTTTTCTAATCATCCATTAGCCTTCTGAGGCAATGAGCAAACACATTGTACCATTAGAACACTGGAGTGAGAGTTGCTGGAAATGGGCCTCTATGGAGCACTTGCATGTGACGTCACAGCCGATCCAGATTGTGACAGACGCCATCTTGTCGGTCAAACGCCATATTTCCGCCTTCTACTTCTACCTTTTCTTCTGGAAAACCCTACTATATACAATTCTACTACAACGGCTGCGGCTACAAGCTCTCCCTACCTGTGCACGTTTTTTATGTTTTTTGTGTGTATTTTTGCGTGTTGTTCGTCTGTACCGGACTTCAATATCCAGTACAACCGTATGGACTTACTGGACATTGGTTTCCAGCAGAAAATGACGGTTTGTAGCGATTTCCATCGCATGCACAACATTCCGGACGAGAAAAAAATTAAAGAAAAAACATTCTGGACGAGATACCGAGACCAGCGGGGTCTCCGTGGATTGTTATTGGAAGCAAAGCTAAGGAGGTGGCGCCGGGAGAGGAAGCAAAAGCCAGGCTGCAGAGCCGGCCTGTTGACTAAGCTCAGAAAACAGCCACTCAAATCTCCACTGCTAAGCCTCTACCTCTCCAACGCCAGGTAAACAAGACGGACGATTTGGAATTACAGCTGGAATTACCTTATTCTATTCTACAATCGGCTGGTCAGTGCTATACTCAATACTTAAGTGACTTACCCATCCAGTGAGGATCATTTTCTTGTTTACAAGATGCCACATCTGAGTCGCTGACAAATCCTGAATTTCTGTAAAGATAACTGTCCAGAGATTTATAAGCACGCAGTGCTTCACCACTGAACAGCGAGGGAAAGTTGATGAGGTAATTATACACGTCCGGGTATTCCACCTCCGGCAGTTCCATATCCACTGACACGGTCGTGAAAACTCCGTCCGGAAAGCCATAAGGGTCACTAATCTGTAGATCGTTTATTTTAGACATATATCTAGTTATCTGTGCATTAGAAAAATGAGCTGTGTAGTCCGTCGGTTGAAATTGATCCATTCTGTACACGAGTGCAGCAATATTCAGCTGTGCTGTTGACCGACAAGATGGCGGCTGTGTACTTTCCGGTCACGTGACTGCAAGATCTCTATACACCTATGGAGATATTGCACCAAAAACCAGACATTTGCAGCTAGAATAGTCATTTACCACATTAGCAATGTATAGAGTGGATTTCTGATTAGTTTAAAGTGACCTTCATTGAAAAGAACAGTGCTTTTCTTTCAAAAATAAGGACATTTCAAAGTGACCCCAAACTTTTGAACGGTAGTGTAACTTTCCATAAAATTCTGCAAAAACCTTATTTATGCCATTGCTATCCAGTTTCACCTGCCCGGAGACATCTTGAACTGAAGATATGTTCTGAGAGTCAGGTCTATTCTTAACCAGGCTGGCTAAATACTTGCTGGGTTTGTTACCAAATTCATATCATTTCTGCCTTGCGAATCTTGTACTCTGCTCTGCCTTCTGAGCGAGCAGTGAGTTAAGCGTTGCTCTTGTGGTCAGAGTTGCTTTAAGATTAGTATCGGTAGGGTTCTGGTTATATGCCCTCTCACACTCAGATAGCTGTAGCTTAGGGTGCATCAGTTGCCCCCTAAAAATGAAAAGTTCCTCCGATCATGATGCATTTTTGTTTTTATGTTCCTTTTGGTAAGAAAACACACTGGGTGAAATATTTTGACAAAATTCAAAAGTTTAATGGTGGCACCAGGAGCTCAAAGTTATGGAAAAAGCTGCTATTTTATGACTTTTATGACAAAATTTCAATCACTTTTCATGAAACATTATGGCACCTTATAGAGTATACCAAATATCTTAGATACACATTTTTAGTACATATTCTAAATCTATTATCAAGCACAGTTTGAGTTTTAGCTGTTCATTGAATCATTGTTCAGCTACTTTTAAACAATACAAATGTATTATGAATCACATTAATGCTTCTCAATCCCTTGCAAAGGTTCTTAACATGATCTCTGGCTCACAAGAAATCAATAAATGGAGTCCAACATTGTGATTCAAACCTTACGCGAAAACATAAAATAAGCGTTTTTTGGCAAAAAATGAACCTCGTGGTGCCACCATTAGACTTTTGAATATGGTCAAAACATTTTACAGGATGTCTTTATTGGTGAAAAGGAACACCCAAACAAAAATGCATCAGATTTTATGAAAGTGAGGGCAACTGATGCACCCTACTGTAGCTCTAGTTTCCGTTGCTCTTCTTGATGCTTTCGTTTTGTGCTTTTTTCATAAGACATAATCAAACCACGTGAATAAGCTTTACACGTCTCCCATAAAATAGAAGGAGATACATCAGGTGTGTTATTACACGAAAATAATAATTATCTGAAACTCAGTCTGAAAGAAAGATATGAAATTCGGGTCATTCAACAGATGGTTATTAAACCGCCATTTACTCGATCGTTGCTGAGCCTCTCCTTGTGAGAACTTTAAGTAAACCGGGGCATGGTCCGATCTCGTAATGTTCCCAATATCACAAGATGAAACAGAATACAACATTGTTTTAGGGACAAACAAGTAGTGTATTCTAGAGCTACAACCCCTGGCAAAAAGTATGGAATCACCAGTCTTGGATGAGCGCTCATTCAGATGTTTTATTCTGTAGAACAAACTGAGATCACAAACATGATACAATAATAAAGTCATTCCAAAGTGCAACTTCTTGGCCTTCAGAAACACTAAAATAAATGAAGAAAATACATTGTGATAGTCAGCAAATGTTACTTTCATAGACCAAGCACAGGGAAAAAAATATGGAATCACTCAATTCTGAGGAAAAAAATATGGAATCACTCAATTTTCAGGTAGAAAATAAGGACTCACCCAGTCAATTTCCTTTCCCTAAATTGACACCTGCCAGATCTGCTCGTTAGTCTGCAGTTAGAAACCGCGCAGTTATCACACCTTGGAGGGCTGCTGGACCAAGTGGATTGGCAAGAATCATGGCTCCAACAAGAGAGATGTCTCTTGAAACAAAAGAGAGGATTGTCAAACTTCTTAAAGAAGGTAACTCTTCACGCATGGTTGCCAAAGATGTGGGCTGTTCACAGTCAGCTGTATCTAAGATATGGACCAAGTACAAACAGCATGGGAAGGTTTTTAAAGCCAAGCGTACTGGTAGACCAAGGAAGACATCAAAGCGTCAAGACAAAAAACTTAAGGCCATATGTCTTGAAAACCGAAAAAGTACAACAAAACAAATGAAGCATAAATGGGAGGAAGCTGGAGTCGATGTACAAGTATGTGACCGAACCGTGAGAAATCGCCTAAAGGAAATGGGATTTTCATATAGGAAAGCTAAAAGAAAACCGTCATTGACACCTAAACAGAAAAGAACAAGACTACAATGGGCTAAGGAGAAGCAATCATGGACTGTGGATGACTGGATGAAAGTTATCTTCAGTGATGAATCACGAATCTGCATTGGACAAGGTGATGATGCTGGAACTTTTGTTTGGTGCCGTTCCAGTGAGATTTATGAAGAGGACTGCCTGAAGAAAACATCCAAATTTCCACAATCCTTGATGATATGGGGCTGCATGTCAGGCAAAGGCACTGGGGAGATGGCTGTGGTTACTTCTTCAATAAATGCACAGGTTTACATTGACATTTTGGACAGTTTTCTTATCCCTTCAATTGAAAAGATGTTTGGGGATGATGAAATAATTTTCAAAGATGACAATGCATCGTGCCATAGAGCAAAAACTGTGAAAGCATTCCTTGGTGAAAGACACATCCAGTCAGTCAATGTCATGGCCTGCAAATAGTCCAGATCTCAACCCAATAGAAAACTTGTGGTGGAAATTGAAAAAAATGGTCCACGACAAGGCTCCGGCCTGCAAAGCTGATCTGGCAACTGCAATCAAAGAGAGTTGGCACCAGATTGATGAAGAATACTGTTTGTCACTCATCAAGTCCATGCCTAAGAGACTGCAAGCCATTATAAAAGCCAGAGGTGGTGCAACTAAGTACTAGTGATGTGTTTTGAATGTTCTTTTGTTTGTCTGTTTTTCATGATTCCATATTTTTTTCCTCAGAATTGAGTGATTCCATATTTTTTTCCCTGTGCTTGGTCTATAAAAGTAACATTTACTGACGTCCACAATGCTTTTTCTTCATTTCTTTTAGTGTTTCTGAAGGCCAAGAAGGTGCACTTTGGAATTACTTTATTATTGTATCATGTTTGTGATCTGAGTTTGTTCTACAGAATAAAATGTGTGAATGAGTGCTCATCCAAGACTGGTGATTCCATACTTTTTGCCAGGGGTTGTACTTTTATGCACCCCAGAGAAGAATGTGAATTCTTTGTTGTTTGGATTTAACGCTCGCCACACATCCAAATAGCCTAGTTCTTCACATACATCAGCTGTTGCTCGCGCCCGATGAGGTGATAATTTAATCAGTGGAGTGAATATCAGAAAAAGGAGACTAGATTCATGTAGGGGTGGGAAATTTTTTTAAACTGTGTTGACTGGAACATGAACACCTCACAGTTTATCCGTTAAATTCAGCCGTTCTGTCTCACTGTAATTCCATGAATATGATTATTATGGCATGTTGTAGACATTTTCAAGTCACCGATTCTCCATCTGGTCCTCGTACAGTGTTACAGCATTTGATGTCTTATTATTTAAAAAAAAAAAAAATCCTCCCGGGGGGGGGACGTTGATATGAAATATATGCATATTTATTTTTTTAAATAAAGAATTACAAATATATAAAAATATTATTTTTATAAATTTTTTTTTATATTAAATATTAAAATATATTCTGTACTTGACCTGGTACAAATGGTGCAGCTACAGATTCAATCCTGAATACGTCAAACCCCGTCATAAGCGATAAAAGTCTTCATGTGAACAGTCCTTCAACTCATCAAATAGTCAGGCGGTATTTGTTTATATTTGGAGGCTACTTTGCAAAATGTGCCAAGTCTTGTTTTTGGTAATAATATACAAGTTGAGATATAAATTCATAAATCTGGACTTGTTGTAATGGTTGTAGGCTGCTGTTTCATAGTTAATTATGCAGGGGAACTTTGCGCATAAAAAGAGCCCTGAAACCACATATAGGAAATTGGTATAAAAGAGTATTACATCATTAATATGCAATTATTATCATCCATAATAGGTGTTATTTGTGGCACACAACCTTTTTACTCAGGTCAAAAGTGGTATGCAAAAGTTTGGGCACCCCTGGTCAAAATCGCTGTTACTGTGAACAGTTAAGCAAGCTGAAGATGAAATGATCTCCAAAAGGCACAAAGTTAAAGATGACTCATTCCCTTTATATTTTGATGCAGTTGAAGTTCAGACTTTCAGCTTTAATTCAGTGGGTTGAACAAAATGATTGCATAAAAATGTGAGGAACTAAAGCATTTTTTAAACACAATCCCTTCATTTCAGGGGCTCAAAAGTAATTGGACAAATTAAATAATTGTAAATAAAATGTTCATTTCAAGGGCGGCACGGTGGTGTAGTGGTTAGTGCTGTCGCTTCACAGCAAGAAGGTCTGGGTTCGAGCCCCGGGGCCGGCGAGGGCCTTTCTGTGTGGAGTTTGCATGTTCTCCCCGTGTCCACGTGGGTTTCCTCCGGGTGCTCCGGTTTCCCCCACAGTCCAAAGACATGCAGGTTAGGTTAACTGGTGACTCTAAATTGAGCGTAGGTGTGAATGTGAGTGTGAATGGTTGTCTGTGTCTATGTGTCAGCCCTGTGATAACCTGGCGACTTGTCCAGGGTGTACCCCGCCTTTCGCCCATAGTCAGCTGGGATAGGCTCCAGCTTGCCTGCGACCCTGTAGAACAGGATAAAGCGGCTACAGATAATGAGATGTTCATTTCTAATACTTGGTTGAAAACCCTTTGTTGGCAATGACTGCCTGAAGTCTTGAACTCATGGACATCACCAGATGCTGTGTTTCCTCCTTTTTAATGCTCTGCCAGGCCTTTACTGCACCGATTTTCAGCTGCTGTTTGTTTGTGGGCCTTTCTGTCTGAAGTTGTCTTTAACAAGTGAAATGCATGCTCAATTGGGTTGAGATCAGGTGAATGACTTGGCCATTCAAGAATATTCCACTTCTTTGCTTTAATAAACTCCTGGGTTGCTTTGGCTTTATGTTTTGGGTCATTGTCCATCTGTATTATGAAACGCCGACCAATCAGTTTGGCTGCATTTGAGCACACAGTATGTCTCTGAATACCGCAGAATTCATCCGGCTGCTTCTGTCCTGTCACATCATCAATAAACACTAGTGACCCAGTGCCACTGGCAGCCATGCATGCCCAAGCCATCACACTGCCTCCGCCATGTTTTACAGATGATGTGGTATGCTTTGGATCATGAGCTGTACCATGCCTTCGCCATACTTTTTTCTTTCCATCATTCTGGTAGAGGTTGATCTTGGTTTCATCTGTCCAAAGAATGTTCTTCCAGAACTGTGCTGGCTTTTTTAGATGCTTTTTAGCAAAGTCCAATCTAGCCTTTTTATTCTTGAGGCTTATGAGTGGCTTGCACCATGCAGTGAACCCTCTGTATTTACTTTCATGCAGTCTTCTCTTTATGGTAGATTTGGATATTGATACGCCTACTTCCTGGAGAGTGTTGTTCACTTGGTTGGCTGTTGTGAAGGGGTTTCTCTTCACCATGGAAATTATTCTGCGATCATCCACTACTGTTGTCTTCTGTGGGCGTCCAGGTCTTTTTGCATTGATGAGTTCACCAGTGCTTTCTTTCTTTCTCAGGATGTACCAAACTGTAGATTTTGCCACTCCTAATATTGTAGCAATTTCTCGGATGGTTTTTTTTTCTGTTTTCGCAGCTTAAAGGAACAGTCCACCGTACTTCCATAATGAAATATGTTCTTCTCTGAATTGAGACGAGCTGATCCGTACCTCTCCGAGCTTTGTGCGACCTCCCAGTCAGTCAGACGCGCTGTTACTCCTGTTAGCAATGTAGCTAGGCTCAGCATGGCCAATGGTATTTTTTGGGGCTGTAGTTAGATGCGACCAAACTCTTCCATGTTTACATAGGTTTATATGACCAGTGACATGAAACAAAGTTCAGTTACACAAATTGAAACGTGGCGATTTTCTATGCTATGGAAAGTCCGCACTATAATGACAGGCGTACTAACACCTTCTGCGCGCTTCGACAGCGCATTGATACCTTCACTCCTGTTTTTTTTTTCTCTCCCCCCCCCCAACTTCCGTCAATACAACCAACGTGACCACCAAGACAAGTAGCCTGCACTCCTTGGAACACAGTCTAGTCAAGGGGGCGGGGGAGAGGGGGAAAACAGGAGTGAAGGTATCAATGCGCTGTCGAAGCGCGCAGAAGGTGTTAGTACGCCTGTCATTATAGTGCGGACTTTCCATAGCATAGAAAATCGCCACATTTCAATTTGTGTAACTGAACTTTGTTTCATGTCACTGGTCATATAAACCTATGTAAACAGGAAAAACGTGGAAGAGTTTGGTCGCATCTAACTACAGCCCCAAAAAATACCATTGGCCATGCTGAGCCTAGCTACATTGCTAACAGGAGTAACAGCGCGTCTGACTGACTGGGAGGTCGCACAAAGCTCGGAGAGGTACGGATCAGCTCGTCTCAATTCAGAGAAGAACATATTTCATTACGGAAGTACGGTGGACTGTTCCTTTAAGGATGGCTTGTTTCACCTGCATGGAGAGCTCCTTTGACCGCATGTTTTCTTCACAGCAAAATCTTCCAAATGCAAGCACCACACCTCAAATCAACTCCAGGCCTTTAATCTGCTTAATTGAGAATGACATAATGAAGGAATTTCCCACACCTGCCCATGTAATAGCCTTGGAGTCAATTGTCCAATTACTTTTGGTCCCTTTAAAAACAGGGTGGCACATGTTAAGGAGCTGAAACTCCTAAACCCTTCATCCAATTTTAATGTGGATACCCTCAAATGAAAGCTGAAAGTCTGGACTTTGTGTCCATGTCCATTATATAACTATAACTTGAATATGTTTCAGTAAACAGGTAAAAAAAAAAAAACCAAAATTTGTGTCAGTGTCCAAATATATATGGACCGAACTGTAACTCTATATGGGAGGTCCTGTGTGTCTTGGCACAGTTTTATGTATTCATTTCCCTCATACACTTCAGTAATTATTTCAGGAATTATTTCATTCATTAATCATTATAGTACAAAATAGTTTATCCCCAAAACCCAGAAGTAATAACTACTGCCCGAATGGCTTCTCCTCCCCTCAGGCTGCTATAAAGGATTCTGACATACGGCTGATAGAAATTAAGAGGGAGAGGCACGACTTTGATGAGTTCGTTGCTAAAACTCATCAGAATACCCCGGTTCTGGCACAGAGGGCGCAGAAGGTCATCAGGTACATCGAGTGGAAAATAAAAGCAAAGGTAAGCTGAAGGTTGTGTTCGGCCTGGGTAGACACGTGCTGGTAATAAGTTGTACCTTTTATAGGAAAATAATCCGAAGTGGAATTATTGTTACCACCATGAATTGGATTAGTCTCATTGAAAGTGCAAATTGTTTTGTCCTGAACACTTTCCCGTGGCAGATAACATACTGACTGTTGCGTACACATACATGTTAAATATTCATCTCTTAACAAACAACTTACCTACATTAACAATTATGTGTGCTTCTTTGTTAAATATCAACACATGTTAATAAATCAGTTTATTATTAGCTTTAGATTACGTGGCATGCTAAAGGGCAGCACGGTGGTGTAGTCGCCTCACAGCAAAAAGTTTCCAGGTTCGAACCTCATGGCCGACGGGGGTCTTTCTGTGTAGGGTTTGCGAATCCCCAATGTCCAAGTCATTAAAAAAAACTGAGTCGAGTCCAAGACTGCACCATTTGACGGTGGCTGTTTGAGCGCCATTAACGTTAGTTTGTTCCTGAACATGACGTATGAACAGGTGAATGTGCTTCTCTTTGTCAGGGAGTGTGAAGTATTCTGTCAGAGATGGTTGGGAGACGGATGCAAGTCCAGAAGGTGTGTTTATTAATATAAGTGAAGACGGTAAACAATCCAGAACGGCAGGCAAAATCGTAAAACAGTGAAACAGGCAATAGGTCGAGCGAGGCACATACAGGCTATCGTAGACTCGGCAGAATCAAAGATGAGAAACAGGAAATCGGGATCAGGAAATCAAGCAAGGAAATAAGGCTCAGTAACATGTCAGCAACACAACTCAATACTTCGCAAAGTAAGCGTGTTTTCACAGTTTTTATACAGGCGCGCCGATTGCGCCTTAATCCTGTGCAAGTTGCTTACGGCACGCGTGAGAGTCCGCTTGGTGCGCGCGCTGTCCAGAGCGCACCCGAGAGTCTATCTGATGCACGCGCCAAGGCGCACAGGTGTGACAATCTTCCAAGAAATTAGTACAAAATTAATGTAGATATAAATAACTTATGCCAAATTATTATGGCATGTTACAAAAAATAAAGAAAAAATCCGAGTCCTCATCTCCAATTTACGAGTCCGAATGCAGTTAATGCACGAGTCCGAGTCAGCAGTGTTCAAGTCCAAGTCAAGTCACAAGTCCTTAAAATTAGGGCACGAGTCCTGGACTCGAGTACTACAGTGGTGCTTGAAAGTTTGTGAACCCTTTAGAATTTTCTATATTTCTGCATAAATATGACCTAAAACATCATCAGATTTTCACTCAAGTCGTAAAAGTAGATAAAGAGAACTCAGTTAAACAAATGAGACAAAAATATTATACTTGGTCATTTATTTATTGAGGAAAATGATCCAATATTACATATCTGTGAGTGGCAAAAGTATGTGAACCTCTAGGATTAGCAGTTAATTTGAAGGTGAAATTAGAGTCAGGTGTTTTCAGTCAATGGGATGACAATCAGGTGTGAGTGGGCACCCTGTTTTATTTAAAGAACAGGGATCTATCAAAGTCTGATCTTCACAACACGTTTGTGGAAGTGTATCATGGCACGAACAAAGGAGATTTCTGAGGACCTCAGAAAAAGCGTTGTTGAGGCTGGAAAAGGTTCCAAAACCATCTCTAAAGAGTTTGGACTCCACCAATCCACAGTCAGACAGATTGTGTACAAATGGAGGAAATTCAAGACCATTGTTACACTCCCCAGGAGTGGTCGACCAACAAAGATCACTCCAAGAGCAAGGCGTGTAATAGTCGGCGAGGTCACAAAGGACCCCAGGGTAACTTCTAAGCAACTGAAGGCCTCTCTCACATTGGCTAATGTTAATGTTCATGAGTCCACCATCAGGAGAACACTGAACAACAATGGTGTGCATGGCAAGGTTGCACGGAGAAAGCCACTGCTCTCCAAAAAGAACATTGCAGTTTAGCAAACGTCTGCAGTTTGCTAAAGATCACGTGGACAACCCAGAAGGCTATTGGAAAAATGTTTTGTGGACGGATGAGACCAAAATAGAACTTTTTGGTTTAAATGAGAAGCGTTATGTTTGGAGAAAGGAAAACACTGCATTCCAGCATAAGAACCTTATCCCATCTGTGAAACATGGTGGTGGCAGTATGACGGTTTGGGCCTGTTTTGCTGCATCTGGGCCAGGATGACTTACCATCATTGATGGAACAATGAATTCTGAAGTATACCAGCGAATTCTAAAGGGAAATGTCAGGACATCTGTCCATGAACTGAATCTCAAGAGAAGGTGGATCATGCAGCAAGACAACGACCCTAAGCACACAAGTCGTTCTACCAAAGAATGGTTAAAGAAGAATAAAGTTAATGTTTTGGAATGGCCAAGTCAAAGTCCTGACCTTAATCCAATCGAAATGTTGTGGAAGGACCTGAAGCGAGCAGTTCATGTGAGGAAACCCACCAACATCCCAGAATTGAAGCTGTGCTGTCCGGAGGAACGGGCTAAAATTCCTCCAAGCCGGTGTGCAGGACTGATCAACAGTTACCGGAAACGTTTAGTTGCAGTTATTGCTGCACAAGGGGGTCACACCAGATACTGAAAGCAAAGGTTCACATACTTTTGCCACTCGCAGATATGTAATATTGGATCATTTTCCTCAATAAATAAATGACCAAGTATAATATTTTTGTCTCATTTGTTTAACTGGGGTCTCTTTATCTACTTTTAGGACTTGTGAGAAAATCTGATGTTGTTTTAGGTCATATTTATGCAGAAATATAGAAAATTCTAAAGGGTTCACAAACTTTCAAGCACCACTATACAAGCCTGTCTGGCTGAAGCTAGTGGGATTGGATGTCCAACCCGGCCCACATCAAACCATGTAAGGACAACTACAGGATTAACCCGAACCCTAACTCTAGCCATAACAACTGTATGTCATATCCCCTACCGTATATATGGTCAGTGCGTGACATCTCTCTCTGCACACATCCAGTCTCACAGGCTGCAGTGAGACATATTGAACTAATATACACTCTCAGAAAATATAGTGTATTATTGTAGCTTTAGGGGCAGCACAGTGGTGTAGTGGTTAGCGCTGTCGTCTCACAGCAAGAAGGTCCGGGTTCGAGCCCCGTGGCCGGCGAGGGCCTTTCTGTGCGGAGTTTGCATGTTCTCCCAGTGTCCACGTGGGTTTCCTCCGGGTGCTCCGGTTTCCCCCACAGTCCAAAGACATGCAGGTTAGGTTAACTGGTGACTCTAAATTGACCGTAGGTGTGAATGTGAATGGTTGTCTGTGTCTATGTGTCAGCCCTGTGAGGACCTGGCGACTTGTCCAGGGTGTACCCCGCCTTTCGCCCGTAATCAGCTGGGATAGGCTCCAGCTTGCCTGCGACCCTGTAGAACAGGATAAAGCGGCTAGAGATAATGAGATGAGATTGTATCTTTAAGGGTACAATGGCTTGTCACTGGGGCAGTACCCTTTATAGACTGATTGAGAAGATATATGTACCTTTTTGGCCCTAAAACGGAACACACAGTTACCTTCAGGTCCAATACTGAGTTCTAGGCGGTACATTAGTATAGATTGTACTTTGGGGGACAGAAATGGACTCCTACTGTACCCCCAATTCTGACCGTGTATGGTGGGAATTTGCCACACCTGAATCTACAATGAGCCACCACTGGATGGAGCCAGTTCGCCGTTCTGGACATTTTATAATTGATATGGAAAAACACTTTTGAAAAACAACATTAACATTGAATCCTACCTCGGATACCTTGGATCAGCTTCAAGCTTGATCACTCAGGCCAAGCATCTCACATATCTCCGCCGCCAATTCCCAGGGTAGCAGCTATTAACGCTCGCTACCAACCCGTGCCCAACAACGAACTCCTATTCACTCCAAGGTACCCAAGGATTGATGTGAGCCACTTCTCAAGTTCTGTCTTGAACCTCATCAGGGTAGGGATTGACTTGATGTTTACTGGCACCACATTGTGGAGAACTGGTGCGACCGACGAAAAAGAGTTGAATATCATTGTGTTGACACTGCTGTACCATGAGTTGCCAAGAGGTCTGATCTATGTTGTTCATTGAACTCAATATTGATATAATTGGGTACAAGGTTGTTCTGGATCTTCCAGACTAAGACGATGGTGTATCGCTTACGGTGCCTTTGTAAGGAATCAGTAAACAATTTTAAATTCGAGACTTGACACTTAAGACTTGACTGCTTTAACATGCTCCTTGCTGGTTTAATGTATCGTTAGTTTATTGGAAGCTGCAACCAGACTTTTCTTCAGACTCTCCAAGCTATTGGCAACGATGAAATCCTATTTGTACCTCGAAACCTTAGATCCGCTCATATGTCTCAACCTGCCAACATTCAAGACACAACAAATAAAAGAATATCTGTATCGGCAAGGCAAGGCAAGTTTATTTATATAGCACATTTCATACACAATGGCAGTTCAATGTGCTTTACAGAAGTAAAAACAAAAACAGTAAACAATAGAGAAATAAAATTACATAAATAATTTTATTTTTATTCTAAAACAATTAATTAAAAGAATTAAAAGAAAATAATAAGAATTAAACAATAGTAAAAATAAAATAAAATGAAGTAGTAGTTCAAATAGGATGAGAAGAAAAAAAACAGCAGAATAGAATAAAGAATAAAATAGAATAAAGTTAAAGTAAATTTAAAACATGCAGAGAAAGTAAAGATTATAAAAAATGTGAAGACAATATTAATTATTTAACAGAAAGCATCTGAAAACAGCTTGGTCTTTAACCTAGATTTGAAGCTGCCAACAGCAGGAGCATTTTTAATGTCCTCTGGCAGTTGGTTCCATAGCTGCACTGCATAGTAGCTAAAAGCTGCTTCACCACACTTTGTTTTAACAACTGGTTTTAATAGTAAATTTTTCTGTTTTGATCTGGTAGATCTGATTGGGTTAGGCTGCTGCAACATATCAGAGAGGTAATTGGGCCCTGTACCATTTAGAGATTTATACACCAGCAGCAATACTTTAAAGTCAATTCTGCCCTATCCATCCGTCCATCCATCCATCTCATTATCTCTAGCCACTTTATCCTGTTCTACAGGGTCGCAGGCAAGCTGCAGCCTATCCCAGCTGACTATGGGTGAGAGGCGGGGTACACCCTGGACAAGTCGCCAGGTTACTGCAGTCGGCAGCCCTATATTTTGTGTAATCTGTGCGTTAATATGTTGGATTAAAAAGAACTTCCATTACTTCCAAAAGCAACCACGAGTTGGCCTAGTGTTTGGCCTGTCCACTTCTCGATCGGGAGATCAAAAGACCATCATAAAAAATAGGTACGCTATGGGTACATGTACACTACCGTTCAAAAGTTTGGGGTCACTTTGAAATGTCCTTATTTTTGAAAGAAAAGCACTGTTCTTTTCAATGAAGCTCACTTTAAACTAATCAGAAATCCACTCTATACATTGCTAATGTGGTAAATGACTATTCTAGCTGCAAATGTCTGGTTTTTGGTGCAGTAGGTGTATAGAGGCCCATTTCCAGCAACTCTCACTCCAGTGTTCTAATGGTACAATGTGTTTGCTCATTGCCTCAGAAGGCTAATGGATGATTAGAAAACCCTTGTACAATCATGTTAGCACAGCTGAAAACAGTTGAGCTCTTTAGAGAAGCTATAAAACTGACCTTCCTTTGAGCAGATTGAGTTTCTGGAGCATCACATTTGTGGGGTCGATTAAATGCTCAAAATGGCCAGAAAAATGTCTTGACTATATTTTCTATTCATTTTACAACTTATGGTGGGAAATAAAAGTGTGACTTTTCATGGAAAACACAAAATTGTCTGGGTGACCCCAAACTTTTGAACGGTAGTGTAGCTCCTGCTTATAAATAAAATTGTTTCCTGATCCCATGTCCATACAGTAAATATAGCATATATACACACACGTTATCAATTCTACTCGCCTCATCTCTTGCAAGCATCACCAAGCTGTGAGCAGCATCAGGGCTTGGAGTATTTTGGTCACCAGTTTTGTTTACTGTGTTTTGTTCAAAATACAGTGCTATGAACTATATCCATTTTCAAAATAGTAAGAAAGCACTTATTCATGAATCGTCTTAGAAGCATTATTTAGTACTAATGAGCACATTTTGTTTCACAAGTCTAATGTAAAGACTAAAAAAAAAAAAATTTAATTAAAACAAATAGCAGAAGTGGGCGGCGCGGTGGTGTAGTGGTTAGCGCTGTCGCCTCACAGCAAGAAGGTCCTGGGTTCGAGCCCCGTGGCCGGCGAGGGCCTTTCTGTGTGGAGTTTGCATGTTCTCCCCGTGTCCGCGTGGGTTTCCTCCGGGTGCTCCGGTTTCCCCCACAGTCCAAAGACATGCAGGTTAGGTTAACTGGTGACTCTAAATTGACCGTAGGTGTGAATGTGAGTGTGAATGGTTGTCTGTGTCTATGTGTCAGCCCTGTGATGACCTGGCGACTTGTCCAGGGTGTACCCTGCCTTTCGCCCGTAGTCAGCTGGGATAGGCTCCAGCTTGCCTGCGACCCTGTAGAAGGATAAAGCGGCTAGAGATAATGAGATGAAATAGCAGAAGTTTGACCAATTATACTTTTACTCTTAGTTTTCACAAAGTAGCTGATTTATTCCCACATGGGACTCTCGTATTTGCAAACCCAGCGGATCGCTCAAAAGATTCCAACCTTGTCTTCACCGCCCTCTTGAGTTTTTTGTTGAATGGCTGGAATTCTTGGCGTAAATACTGTACCTGCCAAAAAACCTTTACAAAACCTTTCATTTGACCTTTCAGAAGGACCAAACAAAAGCTGGGATCATCAAAAGGTAAATTTTCTTAAAATAAACGCCACTTACTTGATCTCGAATGAGTAGCCTCGGCGAACCACGAGGTGAATTTCGTTTCTCTTTTTATCTGCCGATTATCTTCCGATACTATGAAGTTATAACGAGGTTTCTCATTTCGTTTCTGGTTCTGCTTGGTTCCGAAGTCTATCAAGAAGTGGAACGGGGAATCGAACTTGATCGGGATAAGTGCTGATTGGTTACGAAGTTGCGCTATTGTTACACTCGTTCTTACAACACGATGGACATACAGTACGTAGTGGCTTCGCCACTCGTTCTTGTGTACCTTTGATAACGCGAGATCGACTGTTCGTATTGCAAGATCACGATTCACTGTTCTGGTGATAGTAATGCTTAGGTGTATGCACATGTGCAGTACGCTATTGTTACACTCATTCTTACAACACGATGACATAGTGGCTACTGCCTCGCTTCACCTCTATGAGGCAGTAGCCACAAAAATGGTACCTACTGTCATCTGGCAAGGCACACTGCAATACAGGTGCAAGTGGGGAGTCAAACTTTCGCGGTTACCAGAGGACTAGCCCCTCACTGTAACCCTGACTAGGAGGTGAGAAGTATAGTAGGCGAGAGGCTGACGGGTATAGAAGTGGAGATTGGTGCTGCCCAATATGCCTTAAGGGCTTAGTTAGTACTGGGACGGGAGACTGCCTGGAAAGACCAGGTCCTGGCATGGGAGGGACTTTGACTTCCAAAAGTAAGTCTTCTGTTGCCTGGAACCACAGTCAGTTATTCAGTTATGTCAGGACACATTGTGACTTATTGTAAGATGTAAAAACAAACCAAACCTCAGTAAGTAGGTGAACGCTGTAATATTATGAGGCAGCCATGTTAAACGTGATAACTTCCCTCCCCCCATTATGGTAAGGGTCGTTCTAGGACTGAGGTATGACCTCCGAAGGAGCTCCTGAAATAAGATCTTTACCAGAAATGAAGAAATAATAATAATAATAATAATAATAGCTCCGGGTGGCATAGTGGTTAGCGGTGTCGCCTCACAGCAAGAAGGTCCGGGTTCGAGCCCCGTGGCCGGCGAGGGCCTTTCTGTGCGGAGTTTGCATGTTCTCCCCGTGTGGGTTTCCTCCGGGTGCTCCGGTTTCCCCCACAGTCCAAAGACATGCAGGTTAGGTTAACTGGTGACTCTAAATTGACCGTAGGTGTGAATGCGAGTGTGAATGGTTGTCTGTGTCTATGTGTCAGCCCTGTGATGACCTGGCGACTTGTCCAGGGTGTACCCCGCCTTTCGCCCGTAGTCAGCTGGGATAGGCTCCAGCTTGCCTGCGACCCTGTAGAACAGGATAAAGCAGCTAGAGATACTGAGATGAGATGATAGCTCTTTTCAAAATATCATCACAGTTTAACGAAGATACTTGTTTGAGTGAGTCGTTCCTAGTCCATATCCTATCATTCACCTGGCCTGTGCCCAAATCTCTCACTGTTTGCTCCTGCAGAACGCTCTGACAGAGAGAACGCGTAGGAGAATTGCGTTTTTGCGGATGCAGAGCCGGAAGCGGCAGCGCATGGTGCATCAGAAGGAACAGATGCAAGAGACGCTATGCAAGATCGACTTGGAGTACCTGAAGCAAAAGAACATCCAGTCTCAGGAGCTTCTGCAAAACATCCAAAAGCAACTGAGGTGTGACAGAATGCTGGTTCGAAAGAGCCAGCGAGACCTGAACGTTCACAAGGTACAGATCCAGAACACAAGCTCCATCCATCCAAGATCTCGTATTATACAGTGGACTATTTCCCTGGAGGATCCCTCCTCTATTTACCTCCTTTGGTTCGAAAGATATGTTCAGGACATGGATCCAAGCCTGATCCTGGAGAACCCGATGTCCTACACATTTAACTGATTTCTTAGTTTCTTGCACATCTAATGCAGCGAATCGGCCCTTCATGAGGTGAAGCAGCAGGGAAAACGATAACGTGCAGGACACGGGGTTCTCCAGGACCAGGGTTGGGAAATGGAGTGTTTTCTTTTATTAATGAATGACATCATGGTTTTCATCCACATTCACTGGATATGAGCAATCGTGCGCTGTGATTGGCTACTCTACCACTAGGCTATCAGCTCATATACCATGAGGAGAGAAAAACAAAATGGCAGAGCGTGTTGCTGAACCAACCGAGGATGAAATAAAAACTTGAAAACAGAACCCTAAGAAATACAAAAAAAAAAAAAAGCAACAAAACATGAAATAAAAATTCTCTTTTTTATTTTTCAAGAATTATTATTATTGCTGCATTTTTCACAAATTGCTCCCATCATTTTGCTGGTTTGTTTACATTCTTCACCTTTCAGCACTAAAATTTGTTGAGGACTGGTTCAAAAGCTCAAAAGTTGTTTGAAAATTACACAAATGAAATGTCCAAGGAAGAATTAAATAAATATCTAAAGCCATTCTATACCTCGGCACGACAGCAAGACGGCACTTTCTACAAAAAAAACAACACTAAAGTCAATTCGCGCAGCCATCGATAGGTTTTCAGGAAGTCCGACTAAGTGGAAATGATTCTGTCGGACGTTTTGTACGAAGTTTTTTTTATATCAAACTTGCAAAAATTAAAAAACGTTCCGTTTCTCAAAATCCAGTCAGTCAATGTGGATAGAATAAAACACTTATTCCACTCAATCTCATCATACATGAGCTGATAGCCAACTCGGCGCTACATACATCAGCTCATGTACGACTCGATTTCGTGGAATAACTTAAATGTCGCAAAGATCCGTGAGATTAGTTCCTGTTATCACTTAGAGTTCGCAACTTTAAACAGTTTCCCTCACCGGCTGCTCATTTTTCTCCATTTTGAAGGTAATGAAACTTCAAAACAAAAGACGGTCGAGCACAAAGTCCCGTCTTGAAGACTGACGTTACAAAGTGCTGTTACTGGAGACTCCTTCCATAAACATCTCCGAGTCCTTGCTAGAGTTGTTGTGATTGAGCTGTTACTATAGAAACGATAACATATTATAATGAGTGCATTAATATTAACGTGTGATTTGATTTTACAGCTGGGTACAACTGTCAGAGCTGCTGTTACAGGAAATTAATCAACACCTTCTAACCTTCAGTTGAGCTGTGATATAAACTGTCGGAGACAATGACGTAACTGCAACATTACTTAAAGTATTGTACGAGTAGTAAAGAGCGAATGCACCAATGAAAATCTGAGGAAAATTCTCTCAACACGTCACTTAAAGGAACAGTCCACCGTACTTCCATAATGAAATATGCTCTTATCTGAATTGAGACGAGCTGCTCCGTACCTCTCCGAGCTTTGTGCGACCTCCCAGTCAGTCAGACGCAGTCAGACGCGCTGTCACTCCTGTTAGCAATGTAGCTAGGCTCAGTATGGCCAATGGTATTTTTTGGGGCTGTAGTTAGATGCGACCAAACTCTTCCGCGTTTTTCCTGTTTACATAGGTTTATATGACCAGTGATATGAAACAAGTTCAGTTACACAAATTGAAACGTAGCGATTTTCTATGCTATGGAAAGTCCGCACTATAATGACAGGCGTACTAACACCTTCTGCGCGCTTCGGCAGCGCATTGATATCTGAGCTCCGTATCAATGCGCTGCCGAAGCGCGCAGAAGGTGTTAGTACGCCTGTCATTATAGTGCGGACTTTCCATAGCATAGAAAATCGCTACGTTTCAATTTGTGTAACTGAACTTGTTTCATATCACTGCTCATATAAACCTCTGTAAACAGGAAAAACGCGGAAGAGTTTGGTCGCATCTAACTACAGCCCCAAAAAATACCATTGGCCATGCTGAGCCTAGCTACATTGCTAACAGGAGTGACAGCGCGTCTGACTGGGAGGTCGCGCAAAGCTCGGAGAGGTACGGAGCAGCTGGTCTCAATTCAGATAAGAGCATATTTCATTATGGAAGTACGGTGGACTGTTCCTTTAAAAACAAAACCCAACCCTCCTGATCTTTTGCACTGGTGCCACAATGATGCAAAATTGCGTCCACCAGTATTCATCCTGAACCACCGTTGTATAAAAACACCACGCTGGGAATGCGGAGAGGCCTGTGCTGCTGCATCACGGTGTTTTTCGGTTGCAGGAGCGGCTCAAGAAGGAGACGGAGGAGTCCAAGTCGCTGAGCAGAAATCTGGCTTCACATGAGGAAAAGCTGTCGAAGATCAGAGAGCAACAGCAGAAGGTTGAGACGGTCAGGATGCTTTCAACTCACTTATTCACCACTAAACCTTGCACTTAAGTGCAGCCCTGAAATAACTTTAAAGCAGGAAAACTGATTAGTTGCGTGTGCGCATCACTCCTGTTGTTATTTCATAATAATCCCATGGTGTTCTTTATGCACATTTTTCCACAGTTATGATATGGCTAAGAATATATGGACACCTTACCATCATACCTACAGGGCCCTCAACAATTATTGGCACCCATTGTAAAGATTCGTAAAAAGGGGTTACAAAATTTTTTTTTAAATATCCATGTTTTGGTGAAGTCGCTTCATCTCACACTGAAAAAATGAGAAAAATCCAACCTTTAATTGAAATACATTTATTCAGAGAAAAACAAAGCAGTCATCAAGAAATATATATTTTTAACAACAACAAAAAAACGCGCTACTATTACTCGCACCGCTGCATTTAAAGGGCTGATGACACGAACATGACTCTATGCAATTTCTTAAATAAAAACTATACAACATGGCAAACGTTAGATTTCTGTTATAATTACGTGAAAAGAAGCTGTTGTTACGCGAATATCCAACTTTTAATTGCACAGCGCAAGAAAACTGGGTCCGTGGATCGCGGCCATGTTGTGACGTCAGCGGGAGAACACGCTGCGGTTCACTGGCTGTTCTACTCTGGTTCTACTCAATGGAAATGGCGCATGAAAATGAATTCTCTAGTGCTAGCTCTTCCTCTTCTGGGAGTCTAGAATTGTGTTGATCTCTTCCGAATAGAATCTATGATAGCCTACCCTCTTTACCCTTTGCCTCTCGTTGCTAGGCGGCAGTTACATGAAAGCCGCAAACTTTCACAAGCAAATACATGACTGATATCACGCCGACTTTATGATTACATTTATGATTATCATGTAGAATCTATAGCTCTACGTACCTTTATCTTATGTCATTTCACAACACATGTTCTGACAGGAGGACTGTCTTTGGATCCGGCATAGCTACTAGTAGACCCCCTCCGGAATACTGGCAGTGTTGCCAGATTGGGATTTTTCCCGCCCAGTTGGGCGGTTTCAAGTGCATTTTGGTGGGTTTTGAACATATTTTGGGCTGTAAAACTTCAGCACTATCTGCCAACAGATACTGCTGACGTTTTCCAGCCCAAAATATGTTCAAAACCCACCAAAATGCACTTGAAACCGCCCCACTGGGCGGGAAAAATCCCAATCTGGCAACACTGTGTAGGCACTGCTGATGGTAGTAATACACGTTTGTGCTGAACTGAACACCCAAGAGATTCTTTTAAGCTGGGAAAGGTGTCAAAACAATCCAAATCGAAGTGTTCAGAGCACAGGATGGATGTTGGTGAGGGCTCCCACTTGTCACGAGTGCGCCTGACTTGCTTCACCCACTTCGCATGCAGCTCGGGATCTCTGGGAAACTTGAATAAACTTACCCCATCCTTGTGGGTTTTGGAGCAAAAGCCGGCAACACAACGCGAAGGCATAATAACTATATATATAATAATGTATAATAATAATACTAATAATGACAAACTGAACACCTCTTGCATCAACAACAAACTGGTAAGTTAGGAGGAAGGTTCTTTCGCTGACGTCATACAGCTCCTCCTCCTCTTTCGTCTCCTGGGTGCTGCAGCCCCGTCAAATTTGCCCAAATAGCCGCGTTTATCATCATAACTTGTAAAATAGGCGCCTTCGTGAATTAATATATGGATCATCGGGAGTTACTTTTTATGTTATAAAACATCGCCAAAGATGTGAAAAACATGTCATCAGCACTTTAATACTACTGCATCTCAAAAAATTAGAATACCATGAAAAAGTTCCTTTTTTTCATAATTGAATTCAAAAAGGTAAACTTTCATATATTCTATATTCATTACATGTAAAGTGAAATATTTAAAGCCTTTTTTGTTTTAACTTTGATGATTATGGCTTATAGCTCATGAAAATCAGAAATCCAGTATCTCAAATTATTAGAATATTCCCTAAGATCAATCAGAAAAAGGATTTACAATACAGAAATGTCCAACTTCTGAAAAGTATATTCGTTTATACACTCAATACTTGGTTGGGGCTCCTTTACCATGAATTACTGTATCAATGCGGTGTGGCATGGAGGTGATCAGCCTGTGGCACTGCTGAGGTGTTATTGAAGCCCAGGTTGCTTTGATAGTGGCCTTCAGCGTATCTGTATTTTTGGGTTGGGTGTTTCTCATCTTCCTCTTGACAATACCCCATAGATTCTCTATGGGGTTCAGGTCAGGCAAGTTGGCTGGCCAATCAAACACAGTAATATCATGGTCAGCAAACCATTTGGTAGTAGTTTTGGCACTGTGGGTAGGTACTAAGTCCTGCTGGAAAAGGAAATCAGCATCTCCAAAAAGCTCGTCAGCAGATGGAAGCATGAAGTGCTCTAAAATCTCCTGGTAGATGGCTGTGTTGACTTTGGACTTGATAAAATACAGTGGACCAACACCAGCAGATGACATGGCACCCCAAATCATCACAGACTGTGGAAACTTCACACTGGGCTTCAAACACCTTGGATTCTGTGCCTCTCCACTCTTCCTCCAGACTCTAGAACTGTGATTTCCAAATTAAATGCAAAATGTACTTTCATCTGAAAAGAGGACTTTGGACCACTGAGCAACAGTCCATTTCTTTCTCTCCTTAGCCCAGATAAGACACTTCTGACATTGTCTCTGGCTCAGGAGTAGCTTGATATTAGGAATGCAAAAGTTGCATCCCTTTTCTTGAAGACGTCTGTTCGTGATGGGTCTTGATACACTGACACCAGCCTCAGTCCACTCCTTGTGAAGCTCTCCCAAGTTCTTGAATCAACTTTTCTTGACAATCCTCTCAAGACTGCGGCCATCCCTGTTGCTTGTGCACCTTTTCCAGCCACCCTTTTCAGCAATGACCTTTTGTGGCTTACCCTCCTTGTGGAGGGCATCAGTGATCATCTTCTGGACAACAGTCAAGTCAGCAGTCTTCCCCATGATTGTGGTTGTGTCTACTGAACTAGACCGAGAGATACACTGTGTTCATACTGTTTTACTCAAACTCGAAATGAAATATTCTAATATTTTGAGATTTTTTTTTGTTTTTGTACTGTATGCCATACTGATTAAAATTAAAATAGAAAAATGCTTGAAACATTTTAGTTTATATGTGTAATGAGTCTATAATATATAACATTTTCACTTTCTTAAAAAACTGATGGAAAATATTGAACTTTTTCACAATATTCTAATTTTTTGAGATGCACTAGTACTTTGCCCAACCTCTCTTTGTCAGTAAAACAACACTGAGTTTTCTTCTATAACATTTTATAAGGTTAGAGAAACAGAGCAGGGAATCCGAAACCGTTCCTCTTTACACAATCTCTCCAGATCATCCAGGGTCCAAGGCCCTCTCCTCTTCAGCTCACCCCACAGGTTTTCAGGTCAGGCGACGGAGATGGCCACGGCAGAAGCTTGATTCTGTTGGTGTCAGTGAACCATTTTTGTGTTGATTTGGACATGCGCTTCAGATCATTGTCCTGCTGGAAGATCCAACGACGACCCAGTTTTAGTTTCCTGGCAGAGGAGCCAGATTCTGATTTAAAATGTCCTGGTATTTCATGGAGTCCATAACACCATAATGAGGTTTCAGAGCCTTTGGAGGAAAAACAGCCCCAAAACATTACAAAACTTCCATCATATTTTACAAATGGGATCGGGTTCTTCTCATTATAGCCATCCTTCTTTTTACACCAAGCCCACCTTGAGTGTTTATTTCCAAAAAGCTCCATTTTTGTTCCAGCAGACCAGAGAACACGGTTCCAGTCAAAGTTGTAGTAGTGTTTCACAAACTTAGGCGCTTACTTTTGTGGTTAACTGACCGAGAAGGCTTTTCTCTGGCGTACCTTCAAAATACTCTGTTGGCATGGAGGTGGAGTCTGATGGTGCTTTTGGAGACTCGGAAACTAGAGGTCTGCGCGGGTCGGATTTTTCAGTCCCGCTCCCGCCCGCGCCCGCATTGCGCAGGCCCACTCCCGCCCGCGCCCGCAAAGAATTATGATTTTCAGTCCCGCTCCCGCCCGCGCCTGCCATATTTTGTCCCGCTCCCGCCCGCAAATCCCGCATGATGCAGACGTTCGCGTTATTTCTCAGGAAAGTTCTTGTCTTGACACAGCGTGATGGTGCCCCGCCCCCTACTTTGAGTGGATTTGAGCATAAATATCTACAGCTCACGTTTGTTATTGTTTACCTTGTTTCTGAATTCAGCATGTAGTATCTCTAATAATAATAATAATAATAATTAGTGCTGTCAAACGATTAAAATATTTAATCGCAAATCGCACATTTTTATCACATGAGAAACCATTGTAATTCTCTGATCAGCATAAAAAAGTGAATGGGCTTGCTTTGTACCAATGTTTTTTTTTTTTTATTGCAAAGCAGAGCTAGTAAAAGAAGTGAATTGATTTACTGCTTGCGTTAGTCTACAGCTTTAATCAGAGAGACATGTTACACAGTGACGGTAGGCTTGACCCTGCTATCCCAGAAATCCTTCCTGTAATATGCAAATTTGGCCGCCTCTGATTGGACAGCCAAATTTGCATATTATAGGAAGGATTTCTGGGATAGCATTGAGTCAAGCCTACCGTCACTGTGTAACCTGTCTCTCTGATTCAAGTTGTAGACTAACGCAACAAGTAAATCAATTCACTCATGGTTCTCTTGCTAGCTGGGTGTGAACTGCGAGTCATTAGAGTGATCAGAGAATTTCCCCTTAGGGTGATCAATGGCAAGTTTATGATGCCATTTCTCACTCAATCTGGCAATCTGACTTTCTCTGCAAATTTAGGCATCTTAAAATGTTTATTAATGCCAAATAAAACATTCAGCACAAATTATATATGATAGACATAAATTAATAATTTATACATTTTATTTCAAGCACGTTTTTAGTTAGCGGGACTGCAGCTTATCACCGCTCCCACCCGCGCCGCATATGTGCACTCCCGCTCCCGCGCGCATATGTGCACTTCCGGTCCCACCTGCACCCGCAATGAGCTTTCAAAATTTGTCCCGCGCCGCACTGCTTTGCGGCGGGTCCCGCGGGAGTGCAGGGCTCTATCAGAAACCTCAAGATTTTACTTTTTCTTGTAATTCACCCACACTGATCCTTGGGGAGATTTTTTTTTTTTTGCCTCTTACCCTCCCTTCTCACTGTACATGGGGACAAAATAAACTTGGGTCCTCTTCCATGCAAGTTTATACCAGTTCCATTTTTTTTTTTTAAATAACCATTCCCTGACTTATGAAGGTCAACACACTTCATTTGGTTTGTCTCTCTCGTATCGTTCCCCTGTTGATGTTGAGGGAATTTGGCCTCTGTCACCTCATATTTGTCTCCCAGTTAATCAGGAAGTCATGGATTACAGCGTGAAAGTTCCTACACACTCCAATCAACTCAAAAATACTGTACAATTTGAACAGGAAACACGTTTCAGTTACACTACCGTTCAAAAGTTTGGGGTCACCCAGACAATTTTGTGTTTTCCATGAAAAGTCACACTTTTATTTACCACCATAAGTTGTAAAATGAATAGAAAATATAGTCAAGACATTTTTCTGACCATTTTGAGCATTTAATCGAGCCCACAAATGTGATGCTCCAGAAACTCAATCTGCTCAAAGGAAGGTCAGTTTTATAGCTTCTCTAAAGAGCTCAACTGTTTTCAGCTGTGCTAACATGATTGTACAAGGGTTTTCTAATCATCCATTAGCCTTCTGAGGCAATGAGCAAACACATTGTACCATTAGAACACTGGAGTGAGAGTTGCTGGAAATGGGCCTCTATACACCTATGGAGATATTGCACCAAAAACCAGACATTTGCAGCTAGAATAGTCATTTACCACATTAGCAATGTATAGAGTGGATTTCTGATTAGTTTAAAGTGATCTTCATTGGAAAGAACAGTGCTTTTCTTTCAAAAATAAGGTCATTTCAAAGTGACCCCAAACTTTTGAACGGTAGTGTACATTGTGTTCCGTATAATTTCTAGGCGTGCCAATAAGAGGCACGTGTGTTTTTGTTGAAAATAATTTTCTTGATTAGGAAGTTTTTTCCCTCTGAATAAATTTGTTTGAATTAAAAAGGTTGGATTTTTCCTCATTTTTTCAGTGCGAGATGAAGCGACTTCATCTCGGATTTAATTCTAACCCTTTACAAGGGGGGGGGGCAATAATCATAGAAGGCACTGTATCCTTCCTTCCCTTCTATCTATCTATCTATCTATCTATCTATCTATCTATCTATCTATCTATCTATCTATCGTGTAATACAGTGCCACTATCTGTCTGCAACTGTTAAGTGCTCAAAAATATCCATATCTACAGTATATTCTGAACATGTTGATTACCTGCGAGCTTTTGTTCTGTTATTGCAGACGTTTGTTTTCATTCAAATTTTTTCCTAAAGAAGCGTCCTTTTCCATTGTGTTCTCCATTTTTGCATGCCGCTTCCTCTCCAAACTGGCACACCCAGTGATATCATGGTTCGCACTGGGGGTGGACCAAAAAAAAAAAAAAAAACCCAACCCACCACACCTATATGTTGGTTCTAGATGGGAACCAACTTTTCAGATTCCAAACTAATGGATTTTTGGTTAAAATACTCCAAACGGTTCAAAAAATTTGATTTGTGAATAAGAACAGAACCCATTCCCCGTTGGTGGAAAAGGAGTACCGGACAGTCAGCCGAGTTCAGGAGCAAACTGGAAAACACCAGTTACTGTACACACACACACACACACACACACACACACACACACACCCCCCACTGAATAAACAAAACGATGTGTAAAAAATGTGACTTGTACTGTACAATAGGGTGCATCAGTTGCCCCCTAAAAATGAAAAGTTCCTCCGATCATGATGCATTTTTGTTTTTATGTTCCTTTTGGTAAGAAAACACACTGGGTGAAATATTTTGACAAAATTCAAAAGTTTAATGGTGGCACCAGGAGCTCAAAGTTATGGAAAAAGCTGCTATTTTATGACTTTTATGACAAAATTTCAATCACTTTTCATGAAACATTATGGCACCTTATAGAGTATACCAAATATCTTATGCCACTTTTCCACTACCAACGCGGCTGAGTTGGGCTGAGCCGTGCCGTGCTGAGTTGGGCTGAGCGGGGCTGTTGGAGTTGCATTTCGACTACAACCGCGCTGAACTGTGCTGGCTGGGAGTGGGTGGACACATTGGGTGGAGTTAGCGAAAGTGGGTGGACGTCACGTGATGTCGTTAGGCGGCGCAAACGGTGACATCAGTGACCTTTTAAGCGGTAGTCTCACAACCCGAATAGTAAACAATAAACATGGAGGACATGGAGTCGTTAGTGTTGCTGGTCTTGGTGCTGTGGCTTGTTGTCACCGACAACGCCAACAGATACTGGCAAGAGCGTATAGATGAGGCAAGGCGCATAAGGCTTCAGAAATTCTCGTAATTCGTAATTCTTCTTCTTCCGGGTTTACGGTGTTTACAGATCCCAGCCCCACTCGGCATGTGAGGACACTCCTCCTCACCAATCAGTGCACAGGGGAGTGTCTCCTCACACCCCCAGCCCCACTCAGCTCGGTTTGGCTCGCTTCAGCCCCACTCCAAAAGCGTGCGAGTTTTGGGAGCTGAGTAGGGCTGAAGCGAGCCGAGTCGTGCTGCTCTGAGGTAGTCGAAACGCGAGCCGTGTCGGGCTGAAGTGAGCTGAAAAAGGGTAGTGGAAAAGGGCCATTTGATACACATTTTTAGTACATATTCTAAATCTATTATCAAGCACAGTTTGAGGTTTTAGCTGTTCATCGAATCATTGTTCAACTACTTTTAAACAATACAAATGTATTATGAATGACATTAATGCTTCTCAATCCCTTGCAAAGGTTCTTAACATGATCTCTGGCTCACAAGAAATCAATAAATGGAGTCCAACATTGTGATTCAAACCTTACGCGAAAACATAAAATAAGCGTTTTTTGGCAAAAAAAAAAGAACCTCATGGTGCCACCATTAGACTTTTGAATATGGTCAAAAAATTTTACAGGATGTCTTTATTGGTGAAAAGGAACACCCGAACAAAAATGCATCAGATTTTATGAAAGTGAGGGCAACTGATGCACCCTACTGTACAATATTTCTTAGTTACCAAAAGCTTCTACTTTCACTTCTGGAAATGAGGGCTGGATGTATTATCAGACTTCCCCCCCCTTTCAAATAACAGTGTTCCTCTTTCTAAAAACAGCGTACACGTTCCTGAATATACGTCTCTCTTTGTATGCGCGTCTTGTATGCAGAAGCGAGCTCAGGCTGAGGCTCTGAACCAAAAGCTGAAAGCCCAGATGGCTGATTTCCGCGTCCCTGATGTCATGAGGTACGTCGAGGCAAAGGCCACAAACGATCAGCTCAGGAAGACCGTCAAGTCTTTGGAGCGCCAGGCGAGGGTTGCTAAGGTGAGCCCAGAAAAACAATTTATGCCTACACTGGAAAGTCTTAAAGGAACGGTCCACCGTACTTCCATAATGAAATATGCTCTTATCTGAATTGAGACGAGCTGCTCCGTACCTCTCCGAGCTTTGCGCGACCTCCCAGTCAGTCGGACGCAGTCAGATGCGCTGTCACTCCTGTTAGCAATGTAGCTAGGCTCAGCATGGCCAACGGTATTTTTTGGGGCTGTAGTTAGATGCGACCAAACTCTTCCGCGTTTTTCCTGTTTACAGAGGTTTATATGAGCAGTGATATGAAACAAGTTCAGTTACACAAATTGAAACGTGGCGATTTTCTATGCTATGGAAAGTCCGCACTATAATGACAGGCGTACTAACACCTTCTGCGCGCTTCGGCAGCGCGTTGATACGGAGCTCAGATATCAATGCGCTGCCAAAGCGCGCAGAAGGTGTTAGTACGCCTGTCATTATAGTGCCGACTTTCCATAGCATAGAAAATCGCTACGTTTCAATTTGTGTAACTGAACTTGTTTCATATCACTGGTCATATAAACCTATGTAAACAGGAAAAACGCGGAAGAGTTTGGTCGCATCTAACTACAGCCCCAAAAAATACCATTGGCCATACTGAGCCTAGCTACATTGCTAACAGGAGTGACAGCGCGTCTGACTGGGAGGTCGCACAAAGCTCGGAGAGGTACGGAGCAGCTCGTCTCAATTCAGATAAGAGCGTATTTCATTATGGAAGTACGGTGGACCGTTCCTTTAAGGATGGAGTACTTGTGCTTTCCAGTTTCTTCATGACATGACGAGCTACATTGTTTTGTCTGATTAACTTCAATACAGAAAAAAAAAAAAATTACAACTTTTGTCTTTGTACAATCTGCAGATGATGTCGAAGACTAAGAAAAACAATCCAGGAGATCCATCAGGCTGCATTAAGAGCACTGACTACTAATCCATGATGACTATAAATCCCCTGCAAGCCCTCTTTTACTGTAACTCATAGCTTCATTGTTATTCTTTTTAAATAATAAATGGACTCGCAGCATGTACCCCAAACCTCCGTAAAACGCGGCTCAAATAAAAACGTGTTAAAAATCCAAACGGCACGCGATATTAATGAGAAAGTTTATTAGTTAGTGCTGTGTATATTAAATGCTACATACAGATATTTAGCATGAATGTCACATCCATCTCCACAAGAAAATTCTTACTAACTCATCCACAATCTACAATTTGAAAAAGCTAAAGAGGAGTTAAAGTGTGCTGTGGCACACAAACATTTTTAAAACAGATTACAGGAACTAACACAGCAGGCATGCACGAGGCAGAGTGCAGGACCGCAGAGGAAGGCGAGCGTGCTCAAAAACCCCAATCACCCCCACCCAGAACATCCCATCCCCATCGTTACCCAGCATCCCTTCCTCGGTGGCCCTGACCCTCCCACCAAGTATATATATATATATATATTTTTTTTTTTTTATATAGAAATTTTAAACAATATTAATTAAAAAAAATGAATATACAAATGCAACATGTGAAAAACAAGGAAAGGCATAGATTTTTTTTTTCCTTTTCCCCTCAAATCCCGACTGCCCTTCTTTGAGTCAAACTTTTAATGCCGGGGTGGGGACGGGGACACGTCTGGAAACAAACGTTTAAGAACATGTGTGTTTTAAAAAGGGGAGGAAAAAAAAAAAAATCACAATATAAAACCGAGGCTATGGATACACCCTGAAGTCTCGAGCTCCGACCTCCACCTAGCACGCGTTAATTATAATACTGCACACCAAATCCCAGACGACGGAGGGAAACCAGGAGCACTACGCAACCTCGCTTGTGCAAAACCACAACCGTCACCTTGGGAGGAGTTCAAAATTAGGGCCAGAGGTTGGCGTGCGTTTATTTTGCACTCACGTCCACTCAAGCAAAGGCGAAGGGTGCGAAAGAACGACTTGTTCATGGGACGTAAAGGAGGAAAGAGAAAAACAGCAGTCAACCTTTATAGGCTCTAAGCACATTTTCCCTTCCTACATCATGGGGTGGGGGGAAAAATAAAAAATAAATTTAAAAAAATATTCCTACGCCAGAACCAAAAGGCGACAAGGGGCGTCGTTTTACAGTATAAACGCAGGCAAGTAAACAGGAACTATAATAAATCTATACAGGCTGTAGAAATCTCACATGCTACTGTACAAATCAGACTTCAAGTTTGGCTGACACTAAGGGAGGTTGGGAATTCGACCACGTCTCAAAGCTGGCTCTGAAGAAGGGAGGAAAAAAAAAAAAAAAAAAAAGAGACGACTCATTTACATGAGGAAGCGAACACAAATCGACAAGGTGCACAAAACTCCTCGTATGATATGGAATCAGTTTTGTGCCAAAATGTTCATACAATACTTTTGAAATATCAAACCAAAACGACGAATCAAAATACAAAAAAAGAAAAGTCAATTTTATTTTTTTTTTTAAGATTCACTGTTTTTTATTTAAGAACAAGATCCCAAGATGGGAGACAGTAACATTAAAAAGTCAGTGATCAACACCCACCCACAACCTTACATACACATCACATGACCCAATAAGTCATAAATGAAATAAAAGAAAGGAGTTAACTAACAATAGTCAAAGCATAATATTTACCTTATGCTATAATGACATCAAATATCAAAATGGAAGAAGAAGAAAAAAAAAAAAAGAAGACAAAGCATGTGAGATAAGTCGATTTTTTTAGACTGGCAAACAAATTATTCGTGTAATCGTGCAAAATATCAGTCTGTTACTCTTCAGAAACCTTTTATATTTGTTCTGCGTCTTTCTCAGTTTTGTTTGACGTAATTTATTTTGGTTGCGATTCCAGCTTTCTCGTTTGCGCTCCCTGACTTTTCGCTTGCAGTTTTGGCACAAACTTGACGTGTGGGTGGGCTGTCCAGGAACGCATTCCCATTGGCTAACTTGTGTTTGACTGACAGCTACGCTCAGCCATTCCCTACTCGGATTCTGGCGGACTGTTTGACGAGTGACCGATGATCCATTGACGGTAAACAAGGATGGAGTGGACTTCAGTGGCGACTGATACTGAATTAATTCAACAAAGTGTAAATTCAATATCATAGTCGCCACTGAAGTCCACTCCATCCTTGTTTACCGTCAGTGGATCATCGGTCACTCGTCAAACAGTCCGCCAGAATCCGAGTAGGGAATGGCTGAGCGTAGCTGTCAGTCAAACACAAGTTAGCCAATGGGAATGCATTCCTGGACAGCCCGCCCACACGTCAAGTTTGTGCCAAAAGTCTGGGAGCGCAAACGAGAAAGCTGGAATCGCAACCAAAATAAATTACGTCAAGCAAAACTGAGAAAGACGCGGAACAAAAATAAAAGGTTTCTGAATATTTTGCACGATTACACGAATAATTTGTTTGCCAGTCTAAAAAAAATTGACTTTTTTTTCTTTTTTTGTATTTTGTCGTTTTGGTTTGGTTTGAACATTTTGGCACAAAATTGATTCCATAGTATGACACCATCATGATCACCACCATCATCAAAATGCCATCAAAGCAAAGAAAAAAAGACAGAGTGAGTTCCACATTAAAAAAAAAATAAATAAATAAAAAACCCTATAAAAAAGGTTAAGAAAAGACTAAAAGACCGGACGAGAAAAAATAAAAACCTATGTAACACAAAGCTGCTTCAGGACAGATAGACAGACTTATGGAAATATGAACCGTATGTATACATGAGTGACGTATATATTTCTATATAGTGTATTTATTTATTTACGTATATTGCAGTGAAATGCAGAGACGGTGATGGACTACCTGGCTAACAACGTGCCCTTCTGGGGTGTCATACAGTACTTCGTTTTGTTTTTGGTACATACAATTTCTGCCACATCGAAGGGCACATATATACGACGACACGCTTACAGACGGCATGAATAGTTCATAATATCATAACAGCACAATATCGGCTAACCCCTGTCTGGTCAGCTAGGTCTAGCTGAGGTGTCGGAAAGCAGGCAATACACTTTGAAACCGTGATGTGAGGAGAGATATACACACACACACACACACACACACACAATTCTTCTTTTCAGGACATGGTTAGCGGGCGAGTGACTAATTTCCCCTCGAGTCGTTCTTGATTGGTAGAAAAGAATCTGTAGCTGCAAACGAAACTCAAACGAAGCACACTAATTACGTCTAAAATTTCACTAGCTACTCTCAACTATGGGGTATTTTTTTTTCTTTTTTAATATAAAAAGTCCAGAGTTCTGACATAAAAGCATAATCGAACTGGATACCAAACTGAAAGACTGGTGTAAAGACTCCAGAAGGGAGCCGTTTCTCGTTTCTTCATCTCTGGCAGCTATGAGACAGCCTCTCCCTCCCTCCCTTCCTTCCTTCCTCCCCCTCCGTTTGCTCACCTTGGAAAGTTTGTCCTTCATTATTTCCCCTTGAATTGTAACAAAATGAGCTTTAAATCAAGGCTAGAAAGAGAACGATGCTTCGAACATTCAGCACCTATTGCTTGTCCAAGATGAAATGGTATACAACAACGGAATAACGAAGGAATTATGTATACGTAGGTAACGAAGACGACGAGATTATACCACTTGCTTAGTATTTGGAGCTATCTAAAGATAAAATAAAAATAATATTAAAAAAACAAACAAAACACATGGTTTACTGAATAAGAGAAGAGACTGGGTATCCGCCTCCTTCGGCAGTGTGTTGGACCGTGTGCTCCTGGAGCAAGCCGAGATCAGCGAAGCGTTCGCCGCACCACACACACTTGAACTGCGCGTCCCTAGAGTGTACGCTTTGATGTTTGGCAAGATGCTCCCGCTGCTTGAAGCCCTTGTCGCAGCTGGCGCATTTGTACGGCTTCTCGCCGGTGTGGACGCGTCGGTGGCGGTTCATCTCGGACGCGTATTTGAAGCGCTTCTCGCAGTCTGGGCATTTGAGCGGCTTCTCTCGCGACGGGTCGCAGCGGTGCTGCACGAACTCTGACGACGAGAGGAAGCGGCGGTCGCACAGCGAGCACTTCAGAGGCTTCTCGTTGCAGTGCGTGGTTTGGTGGCGCTGCAGCGTCGCGGCCTTCTTGTAGGCCTTGCCGCAGACGTCGCACTTGTACGGTTTGTCCGGGTTGGTGGGCGTGTTCGAACTCTCGCCGCACTTGTGCCGTAGCAGCTCGCCTGACTGGCTGAAACCCTTGCCGCACGAGGCGCACTTAAACAGGTTGTCCATGCCGTGCACGTGCTGGTGGTAAAGCAGGTGTGACGGTTGCAGGAAGCCCTTGTCGCACAGGTTGCACTTGAAAGGTCGGTCTCCGGAGGCCGTGTGCGTGCGGCGGTGACGGACGAGCGCGTACTGCTGCTTGAAGCTCATCTGGCAGTCGTCGCAGTGATACGGCCGCTCCTCGGAGTGCGTGCGCTCGTGCTGGCGCAGGTCAGACGGCCGCTTGAAGCCCTTGCCGCACGTGGCGCAGCGGAACGGCCGCGCGCCCTGCGGCTGACACTGGTGGTGCAGCAGCTCGGAGGACTCCTTAAAGTGCAGCTCGCACACGTTACACTTGAACAGGTGCTCGCCCGAGTGCGCGTACATGTGCCGCACAAGGTGCGAGCGGTGCTTGAAGCTCTTTTCGCACACGGCGCACTTAAACGGTCGCTCCGAACTGTGCGTGCGCTGGTGGTGCTGCAGGTGTGACTGTTGGCTGAAGCTTTTGTCGCACGTCTCGCACTTGAACGGCTTCTCGCCCGTGTGCACGCGCTCGTGTCGTGTCAGTTCTGACAGATGCCGGAACCCCTTTGAGCACACGGAGCACTTGTAGGGCCTGTAAGGAGCCGAGGACTCGAACGTGGGCTGTCCAGAAGTACCGACCGCCGCACTGCTGCTCGCTGACGCGCCGTCGCTGGAAGGCTGAGCTGGATTGGTGCTGCCTGAGGAGGTCGGCGTGGCGTTTCCTGAAGATCCGGGCCGGTAGGTCTTCTCGCAGATGGAGCACTTCATGGGGTTTCCGCTGTTGTGCGCGTTGTGGTGCTGTGCCAGCGACGTGAGCAGCGAGAAGCCCATCTTACACACTCCGCACACAAACGGCTTCTGCTCCACCTGCACGCACTGGTGCTCCAAGAGATCTGTGGCTTGGTGAAAGATCTTCAGGCACTGTGTGCACTGGAACGAGCGGTCCTGGCTTACCATGCACTGGTGCTCGTGTGGATTGGCCAGATGTGAGATGTCATGACCACACGCGCCACATTTGTGGCCTCCTTCGCTCCCGACCTGTAGCGACGGCTGCTGCGCCTGAGCCGGGTGTTGCTGCTGCTGGCTGTGCTGCTGGCTGTGATGCTGCTGTTGCTGTTGCTGCAGAGCGTCTGGCTGCAGCACGATGCCGTACACGGCGCATCCGAGCGCGTTCTCCGACCCCGGCGGGATGGTGTGGACGACAGGAGGCGGGGCGACAGGATGCTGCTGCCATGCCTCGGTCATCCGCGCCCGCGTATACGGATTCAACTTGGTGCCATAGTGGGACCGCTTGGCGTGCGAATCCAGGGGGAAGGGGTTGCTGGACTGGCCGCGATGCGACAAGTGGGGGGGCAGTGAGGAACTTATTTTGACGGCTCAGCAGGACCAACACAGGTGAGAAATGGGAGCTGTATTACGCCTCAAACCTCCCGGAGCACTCGCTGGCTCCGAAACGTGCTCAGAGCACCGCGTGTGGAGGCATCCTTCCAAGGTGAAAAACTAGATATGGAAGATGAAGGAAGGGGCACACCGGTTCCACCGGATTCCTTCAGATCCGCTCACTCCTGCAAAGAGGAAGTCAGTTAATTAATCATTTGTGGTAAACAATAACACATGCAATAGATAACATTTCATAAAACAACTTTTTTTTTTTTTAAACTATTTTTCTCTCGTCAACCCTTGCCAGGTTTAATATGAGCACGTGTCTAATATTTCCTAGGGCAATCCTTATTTCAACTTTATCCTGATCAATACTTAAATATCTGTGGTGGCTTTCCCAAAAGCCTCTTAAAGGAGAACTGAAGGCAAAATTTTTTTATCATCAAAATTCTATTTCTCATTTTATTAGATATAGGAATGCATTTTTGATCGCTATTTTGTCACTGCTATAGTAAATTGAGTGTTTGAAATATGCTCTGTAATAAATCAGTCCATATGTCAAAGCAACGGCCGTAAACGAGATTCGCTGAGACCTGTGCGAGACATCGTAGGACGGAAGTAAAACGTACGGCGGAAATCAAAGTGACCGGCGTCTGCCAACGCTGTCAAAAGACGCGCGCGCCCTCTTTCGAATGCTGATGGAATCAAGTCGGAAGTTTTCCCTGTGTCCGAAATCGCTCCCTACTCACTATACAGACCTCTTGCAGGTCACGTGACCGGAATGTAAACAGCCGCCATCTTGTCGGTAAAAAACACCGCTGAATACTGCTGCACTCGTGTACAAAATGGATCAATTTCAACCGACGGACTACACGGTAGGGATGTTAACCGATGACCGTTTGACCGGTGGTTGACCGAATCAACGTCAACCGGTTAATTTTTTTTGGTTGTCGGTGAAAAAAAAAATTCAACCGTTTTGAAGCTGCCGATTTTGGAGCGGAGAACCTGGAATTCTGTGTTTGTAAATGCTTGGGCCATGCCATGCGGTCTAAGGACGACAGCTGACAAATCAGAAACACCCATTCAGTCATGTCCCGCCACAGTTAAAGACAGCTGACAAATCAGAAACACCCATTCAGTCATGTCCCGCCCCAGTTAAAGACAGCTGACAAATCAGAAACACCCATTCAGTCATGTCCCGCCCCAGTTAAAGACAGCTGACAAATCAGAAACACCCATTCAGTCATGTCCCGCCCTCCCGCCCCAGTTAAAGACAGCTGACAAATCAGAAACACCCATTCAGTCATGTCCCGCCCTCCCGCCCCAGTTAAAGACAGCTGACAAATCAGAAACACCCATTCAGTCATGTCCCGCCCCAGTTAAAGACAGCTGACAAATCAGAAACACCCATTCAGTCATGTCCCGCCCTCCCGCCCCAGTTAAAGACAGCTGACAAATCAGAAACACCCAGTCAGTCATGTCCCGCCCCAGTTAAAGACAGCTGACAAATCAGAAACACCCATTCAGTCATGTCCCGCCCTCCCGCCCCAGTTAAAGACAGCTGACAAATCAGAAACACCCAGTCAGTCATGTCCCGCCCTCCCGTCCCAGTTAAAGACAGCTGACAAATCAGAAACACCCATTCAGTCATGTCCCGCCCCAGTTAAAGACAGCTGACAAATCAGAAACACCCATTCAGTCATGTCCCGCCCTCCCGCCCCAGTTGAAAACAGCTGCCACTCGGTGAGAGAAAAGTGTAGACACAGGCTTTTTAGCTTACAAATTACTATTCTGTTTTTTTTTTTTAATTATTATTAGAAGGCGCATGGAGTTTAGTCCTGCCTTGGCCAGTGCATTCTGAAAGTATGTTTCGGTCTGTAGCCAACAATGCATGTTATTGCAGATCATATCTTTCCACACAAACTAAAGGCGCAGATGCCGAATTTTTCACGGCTTTTTCATGGACTGTAGCGGCATTTGCTTATGTAGTAATTTTAATACAGAATTTACTCTGATGAAATTATTCAGACACTCCAACGCCCCCCCTAAAAAAAAAAAAAATCGGATCTGCACGAGCCGTGAAAAAGGCGTGCCGTTTGCATCCCTGTAATAAACTCATAGGTTAACCGACTTTAACCGGCTAATGAGGCTCAGTGGTCGGTCAAGATTTTTTTTTTAGTTTTCGCCGTCCCTACTACACGGCTCATTTTTCTAATGAACAGATAACTAGATATATGTCTAAAATAAACGACCTACAGATTAGTGACCCTTATCGATTACCGGACGTAGTTTTCACGACCGTGTCAGTGGATTTTGAACTGCCAGCGGAATACCCGGACGTGTATAATTACCTCATTAACTTTCCCTCGCTGTTCAGTGGTGAAGCACTGCGTGCTTATAAATCTCTGGACAGTTATCTTTACAGAAATTCAGGATTTGTCAGTGACTCAGATGTGGCATCTTGTAAACAAGAAAATAACAATCCTCATTGGACGAGTAAGTCACTTAAGTATTGAGACCCCGCTGGTCTCGCTATCTCGTCCGGAATGTTGTGCATGCGATGGAAATCGCTACAAACCGTCATTTTCTGCTGGAAACCAATGTCCAGTAAGTCCATACGGTTGTAGTGGATATTGAAGTCCGGTACAGACGAACAACACGCAAAAATACGCACAAAAAAAACAAAAAACGTGCACAGGTAGGGAGAGCTTGTAGTCTATCACTATTACTGTATATACGGTATACCTGATAGCAGCAATCCATTTTGCACACCTGTCAGGGTCCCGTGGCAGCCTACTGTCAAGTGTATGTGAGCATCATGGGTTTCCCACACTTGAAAGGGAAGGACTCGGACACAGGATTCCACTCGTCTTATGTTTTATTGATTTTCAGTGGAGTTGACGTTGTAGTAGAATTGTATATAGTAGGGTTTTCCAGAAGAAAAGGTAGAAGTAGAACCAGAAGTAGAAGGCGGAAATATGGCGTTTGACCGACAAGGTGGCGTCTGTTTACAATCTGGATCGGATGTGACATCACATGCAAGTGCTCCATAGGGCACTATATAGTGGGGACACCATTTTGTAGTGCTGTCTGAAACCTTAGTGAGGATTATGTGGGAAATGCGCTCAGTATAATATGTATTTATCACAAAAACACATGCATGTATTTATTATTTTGAAAACCCACCAGCCGCCTGATCTGGCACGTTTTAATTGTGCGACAGTAATGACGTAAATACCAGCGCGACGGACTCGTCCTTATCCCGTAATCTCTCCAACTCTTCTCAGTTGGTTCAAAGTCGTATGGAATAATCTTCATGTCACGTACGCGAGGGAGGCGGATGTATGTGCAGAAGTATACGGCTTAATAAAGTGCAGATTATATATATATACACACACACACACACACACACACATATATATATACATACAGTGGTGCTTGAAAGTTTGTGAACCCTTTAGAATTTTCTAGATTTCTGCATAAATATGACCTAAAACATCATCAGATTTTCACACAAGTCCTAAAAGTAGATAAAGAGAACCCAGTTAAACAAATGAGACAAAAATATTATACTTGGTCATTTATTTATTGAGGAAAATGATCCAATATTACATATCTGTGAGGGGCAAAAGTATGTGAACCTCTAGGATTAGCAGTTAATTTGAAGGTGAAATTAGAGTCAGGTGTTTTCAATCAATGGGATGACAATCAGGTGTGAGTGGGCACCCTGTTTTATTTAAAGAACAGGGATCTATCAAAGTCTGATCTTCACAACACATGTTTGTGGAAGTGTATCATGGCATGAACAAAGGAGGTTTCTGAGGACCTCGGAAAAAGCATTGTTGATGCTCATCATGCTGGAAAAGGTTACAAAACCATCTCTAAAGAGTTTGGACTCCACCAATCCACAGTCAGACAGATTGTGTACAAATGGAGGAAATTCAAGACCATTGTTACCCTCCCCAGGAGTGGTCAACCAACAAAGATCACTCCAAGAGCAAGGCGTGTAATAGTCGGCGAGGTCACAAAGGACCCCAGGGTAACTTCTAAGCAACTGAAGGCCTCTCTCACATTGGCTAATGTTAATGTTCATGAGTTCACCATCAGGAGAACACTGAACAACAATGGTGTGCATGGCAGGGTTGCAAGGAGAAAGCCACTGCTCTCCAAAAAGAACATTGCTGCTCATTTGCAGTTTGCTAAAGATCACGTGGACAAGCCAGAAGGCTACTGGAAAAGGGTTTTGTGGATGGATGAGACCAAAATAGAACATTTTGGTTTAAATGAGAAGTATGTTTGGAGAAAGGAAAACACTGCATTCCAGCATAAGAACCTTATCCCATCTGTGAAACATGGTGGTGGGAGTATCATGGTTTGGGCCTGTTTTGCTGCATCTGGGCCAGGACGGCTTGCCATCATTGATGGAACAATGAATTCTGAATTATACCAGCTAATTCTAAAGGAAAATGTCAGGACATCTGTCCATGAACTGAATCTCAAGAGAAGGTGGCTCATGCAGCAAGACAGCAACCCTAAGCACACAAGTTGTTCTACCAATGAATGGTTAAAGAAGAATACAGTTAATGTTTTGGAATGGCCGAGTCAAAGTCCTGACCTTAATCCAATGGAAATGTTGTGGAAGGACCTGAAGCGAGCAGTTCATGTGAGGAAACCCACCAACATCCCAGAGTTGAAGCTGTTCTGTACGGAGGAATGGGCTAAAATTCCTCCAAGCCGGTGTGCAGGACTGATCAACAGTTACCGCAAACGTTTAGTTGCAGTTATTGCTGCACAATGGGGTCACACCAGATACTGAAAGCAAAGGTTCACATACTTTTGCCACTCACAGATATGTAATATTGGATCATTTTCCTTAATAAATAAATGACCAAGTAGAATATTTTTGTCTCATTTGTTTAACTGGGTTCTCTTTATCTACTTTTAGGACTTGTGTGAAAATCTGATGATGTTTTAGGTCATATTTATGCAGAAATATAGAAAATTCTAAAGGGTTCACTAACTTTCAAGCACCACTATATTTTTTATATATATATACACACACACATACACACACACATACACACAGCGAGACAATATATACACAGGCAAACAATCCAAAACGGCAGGCTAGATCTAAAGCGAGAATACAGGAGGCGCAAACAGGACATCAAAGGCTAAGCGAGGACAAGAACGAGAAACAGGAAATCAAGAACACGGGTAGAAAGGCTCGGTAATGTGTACATGCGTATTGTAATACTTCGTGACGCAAATGCATCAGCACAGTCCTTAATTAGGCAAACACGTAGTTCCTTAATTGAGCTCAGGTGCGCCCTGTTCACGGCACACGTGCAGCCCGAAGCGCGCCTTCAGGTGGACGCGCCACAGCGTGCAGGACTGACACGCCATCGCTGATGAAGCTGGCAAATCTCGAAATTAATCTAAATTGGAATGATATAGCGATCTGACCGCTGTGTAAACAGTTTTCAAAATGGCGGCGCTGACACTTCACGTTTGAAGTCCCGCACAAGTCTCGTGAAGATCGCGCGGATAAGCGACGCCTGCCGTGGACCATACGAACTACATTCAACATGGCTAAAAACCGAAAAGGCCGATAAGCGTAACATAATATGCCAATACGAGTCGCGATATAAGGTTACTAAAGCCGAAAAACACATTAATTAAGAAATAAAGCAAGTTTAAAAATGACTTCAGTTCTTTAATGCTAAGAGCATCTTAACTAGGAGAGAGAGCGCAAGAGCATTCATTGTGCTGCTCGCTCTACCATTTAATGATCTTTGTGCTGCGATGTTTTTGGGAAACTCAGACCCGTTCTGTTTCTTCAGAATAAAATTCCACATTGCTGGCGTTCTTGGCAATCTGGACAAGGGCGAGTTAATTTATGAAGTGTGTGGAGCCAAAGTTTGACACAAATCAAGAAGGACCTGAGGATGTAACGGTAATGGGAACACACGAGCATGAAGGATAAGGAGGACAAAACTCTTACTCTGAGGAAACAAAATTCATCTTTCAGATCAACGGAAGGCAGCGTTTTCCTGCTCCATTTGTAGACGGTGTCGCTTTTGTATCACGTTTATACTCGCAGATGCTGTAGATTGGTGCAGGGTCATTTTAATATCCCATACTTAAATGTTTTATGTGGTTGAGGCCTCTTTCCAACACCTTTTTCCCCCTCAAACAGACAAACAGCCAGAGTATGAAGACTTTCAGAAAGGAGTGTGTTTTTGATCACTTTGAGCTGCATGGATCTTCTGGCCAATTCACATCGGATGCAGTTCTGCAGCTCTTTTGTCCCACTCGCATGCGAGAGTGAAACGTAAACTGCGTAGAAATTTGCTGAAATTACAGAAATCGATGCCATGATTGTACAACCTCCACCTTTATAGAGGAGTGTACTCTATGATCAGTGGTTACGTTAGACTTTTTCATTGTCCGTCATTTTGACGGACAGGGTCGTAAAAATTCCGTCATTGTCCATTATTATCCGTCATTTTATTTTAACTTTTAAATGACAATGTATATAGGCTATAAATGCTATATATTTAATAACTTGTGTTTTCATGGACTCATTTTCATTTAAAAATTAATTCACAGAACAAGCTTGTATTATTTAATCATTTATGTATTTATGATGCAAAAAGATGAACAGAGATTCTGACGTTCAGTCACTTGTGAACCCATTTTCCCTCCGCTAAAAACATTGCGGCTGTTGTGCCTTAACGGCAGGCTTTCGTCTAAACGGGGGAACAGGGGCGCTGCGCCCTCTTACTCTCGGCGTGCGCCCCCTTACCGACTCCGTGAAAACATCCCAGCAACACTACGTGACAATGTGTCTGATCATCAAATACGTTATAATTGCTCCAAAAATATTCCAATCATAGTAGATACACCGCCAGACGGTGCAAAAACAATCCGAATTGGCGTTTTCCAGACTGAGGCGCCATGTTGTTTAGTTGTTTACTTGTCGCGGCTGCTCTCGCGAGATTTGACATGGGTTACATACAAGGTCAGCTGACTTGTAGAGCGAGATTTCTCGAGACTGAATGACCTTCCACCCAGCGGCGCGGGAGCTTTTGACAGAAGTAGTTCGCGAGTTGTCTTTGACGACACTTGGGCATTTAAAGATGTCATCCCGCGGCACGAAGCGGAAGAAAGCCAAAGACTGTCCGGGGCAGAAGAAGATTACTTCTTTCTTTTTCAATGTTGACAGACAATTCGTTACAATTTCCCTCTCAGACAGCCTCACAATGTCCCATTGGAGCATTTTTCAAAGGCTTTGCACGGCGGGGGGGGACAACCGGCACCATCTCCCCCCCGCTTCGCTCCCTCGCCATGGTGAGCACCCTCATACTAAATTTTTCTAGAAAAAACCCTGTAATGGGCATATGGACAATGTTATTTTACAACGTAGCAAGACAATTGCAGTTAAAATATGAACAGTTCACTACAGCGATTTAAGTGGCAATCTAATTTGACCTGTTGGCGTGAGCTCAAACCTTCCTTCTGGCCCGCATGGATTTAAATTGGGAGCTCGCTTGTGCATAATCAAAGTCGTCAATGGAGACTGCTGCCGAGGCAATTGTCATTAAATACTGCGTCTTTGCCTCGGACAGACGACTTCTCGTTGACGTTTTAATTTTATTCTGAAGGCTGAACCCGCGCTCTGCTGCGACACTGGAGACTGGAATAACCAGCGCCACTTCAGCCAAAGTTCTGAAGTCGGGAAACATTTCTCCCAGGGAAGTGATCAGAAGCCGACAAGAGCCTCTGAAAGTTGGATTTCCCGACCCTGCTAGTACTCTCTTCATAGGGAGGGAATCCTGCAGCGTGCGGTCTTTCTGCACCAGTGGTGCAGCTGCACCCCGCGGTGACCCGTAGTGGGCTGACACGGAAGGTCTTAAATAAAACGAAGTTATGTTTAAATGTTAGTTTGTCTACCCGTGCTCTCATTAAAATGATAGTTTAGCAGATATTCGAGCAGTGATGTTCCCAAGCTTCCTAAGCTTGCTGGGGAAGAATACAATAAATCGGCATTTGTTTCATTTTAAAAACAAGAAAACAACTAGCCTAAATGAGCGCTATTGCATTAAGACGTACAGGCAGGGAAACGACACAAACAACCCAATGCATCTCTTTTTTTTAATAGCAAAAATGACGCGTCTTCTGCAGAGAAGGGAAACATTAATCCATCTCACTGTGCTAGTGGTTAGAAAAGTCAGAGCGCGGTCAGGAGCGCGATGGGGGGGGGGAACAGCCTTGCGCAGTGGCTACAGTGTATACATGGGTAGCCTGTGCACCGATCAAGACTCGCCGCAACGTCGGCTCAGATTGAAAGCGACGGCAGTGAAGGCTATGTATACTGTATGTAAGAAAACTCTGCCACAACTTGCCAATCATTTCAATTGTGTGTTTCATTATGTTTTATTATTATTAGGCTATTATTGTTATTGGTAATGGTAACGGTAAACATCCGTCAAAATGACCGACGGCCTTCAGATTTTTCCGTCATAGCTCAAAAAAAAAATCCGTCAATGACGGACAATTGTCGGTTAACGCGACCTATGTCTATGATGCTCATTAATAACCCAGAAAAAAAAAAAAAAAAAGATAGTTTTATGCACTATTGCACTGCTAGGGATGGTGAGACTCACCAGGATATTACCGTATTTTCTGGACTATAAGCCGCTACTTTTTTCCTAGGTTTTGAACCATGCGGCTTATACAAAGGTGCGGCTATTCTGTGGATTTTTCTTCCACCGCTAGGGGGCGCTCTAACCGGAAGTAGAATCAAAAATAAGATAGACGGAAATCAATGCAAAGAAGAATTAGCAGATCTTTAGCAGATAGAACACGCACGACAAATTACTAACTGGTAATTATTTTCAAATCCAGCGAAGATGATTAAAGTGACTTGTGGTTTCAAACACAGGAGAAATGAAGGTAAATAAATACCGGTTATTTTCTCTTGGTTCTGTTCCGTTTTAATCAGCAAAGTTGCTGCCGTGTTAAAAGGCACTGTTCGGAAAGAATCTGTTCAGGTACATACATGTACATTTACAGTACAAAATCGTTCTGTACATGCAGTAAATATCAACATGGATATCTGCGGCTTATAGCCCGGTGCGGCTTGTATATCTTTTTTTTAAATAGAGCGGATGCGGCTTATATACAGGTGCGCTCTATAGTCCAGAAAATACGGTACTTGGTGTTATATTGTAGTAATTGGACGGTTGCTTTTTCAAAGTATTTCCGTCTTTTGCAATCTATCCATTCTTTATCCTTTTTTTAACCAATCATGTTCCTTACTCAGACTAGTCACTTCAGAAAGCCTGATCTACTCTTTGGGATATTTGCGTGCAAGTGGAAGAAGAAAAAACGCTGTTGGTTCTTTCAGCTTTATTAAACACATCCTACTGAAATAAATCAGCCTGACTCTCAGTTTAAAAAAAGAGGGAAGTCTGTGATGTGGCGTATATTAATAGCCATGTGCTTCCAACAAGCAAATAAGATAAAGGGAAAAAAAAGGAAAGACGACAAGAAGAGGATATGCAGTAAACATGCATAGTAGACATGAGGTAATCGTGGTTTTTTTTTTTTTTGTATGTAATCATAATTTTACTCAGGAAACATGCTGTAATTGTAGGTACCAGTAATGGTAATCATATAAAGTACAACAAAATTACATGATGGTAAAAATATAAGTGAAGAGCATTGGTACCTTGTGTATACTGAACATCTTTGGTCCATTTACCTCCAAGTGCATATCCTGGACAAATTTTTTTTATTATATGAAAGTACGTCCCTTTACACACTCATCCAGAAGGGTAATTTTGCACAAGGCCATCTGTCTACAGCAGAAAAAAATAAAATAGCAAAATGCGTCTGGAAAAATCCCAAGGGAGTCTGGAGCCAGATTCGTGACGTCACCTGCGGAAGCGCCAGCAGGCTGCGCGAGCTTTGCACGGTTTCAGTGCACAGCCTGTGTAGACCAAGCGCTCCCATTTCTCCCTCATTGTCCGGTCTTTTGGGAAACGATGAGTTCTAATCCCATCATGATTGGTGTTGCTACACCCTCCTACGATACATCTGTTAACCATTTTAATAATTACGCGATAACGTTGAAGAAATTTGCAGAAAACCACCAGGTCGTTTTCTCATAAACAAACCAGCGCTGACGTAGGATTCAGGAGGAGGCGTCCCGCACGCGATGTCACGAAAATCAATGTTTCCTGGGAAATCCAAATGCCAAGTTTTTTCAGAGGCGGACCAATTCGCCTCAAATGGCTCGATTTCAACTGAATTTTTCTGGTATTGCGCAAAGTAAAAAAATTGCACAAAATGCAAAATGTGACAGATATTTGACCAAAGTTTAATATAAAATAGAAGAATTACATTGATCTTGCTCCTGAATTTACCCGTGATATGCACTTTAACCCCCTGGGGTCTGAGGGTATTTTCTGGCACTCTATTGATTTTGGTATGCTCTGATTTTGTCGTCAGTTTCAACAAATCTCAGCAGTATTTTCAAAGTCATATGACTTTTTGTATTCAGCACAAGTTCAGCTACAAAAATATCCATGTAGTATGCATTATGGCCCTTTTCCACTACCCTTTTTCAGCTCACTTCAGCCCGACACGGCTCGCGTTTCGACTACCTCAGAGTAGCACGACTCAGCTCGCTTCAGCCCTGCTTAGTCTCCTCACGCCCCTGAGGCTAGGGGCGTGAGGAGACACTCCCCTGTGCACTGATTGGTGAGGAGGAGTGTCCTCACATGCCCACACACGCCCCGCGAGCACGCTGGGATCTGTAAACACCGTAAACGTGGAAGAAGAAGAATTACGAATTACGAGAATTTCTGAAGCCTTATGCGCCTCGCCTCATCTATACGCTCTTGCCAGTATCTGTTGGCGTTGTCGGTGACAACAAGCCACAGCACCAAGACCAGCAACACTAACGACTCCATGTTTATTGTTTACTATCCGGGTCGTTAGACTACTGCTTAAAAGGTCACTGATGTCACTGTTTGCGCCGCCTAACGACATCACGTGACGTCCACCCACTTTCGCTAACTCCACCCAGTGTGTCCACCAACTTCCAGCCAGCACGGTTCGGCGCGGTTGTAGTCGAAATGCAACTCCAACAGCCCCGCTCAGCTCGACTCAACCCAACTCAGCACCGCACGGCTCAGCCCGACTCAGCTGCGTTTGTAGTGGAAAAGCGGCATTAGGGTTATGACTGTGAAAGTGTTTTCAAAATTTCTACTTTCCTGATGTTGCATTTGGTGAACTTTTACTCATATATTACTTTTTTGAAGTTATTTTTATTGGGTCATGCAAAAGCCTCCCACACCCATCATCAATTATTATTACAACAATTGTTAGGCAATTTATTGTTATATAAAAGTACTTTACACATCTTACAATGAATTTATTTTATAATCATCTCATTATCTCTAGCTGCTTTATCCTTCTACAGGGTTGCAGGCAAGCTGGAGCCTATCCCAGCTGACTACGGGCGAAAGGCGGGGTACAACCTGGACAAGTCGCCAGGTCATCACAGGGTTGACACATATGGCCCTTTTCCACTACCCTTTTTCAGCTCGCTTCAGCTCACTTCAGCCCGACACGGCTCGCGTTTCGACTACCAAAAACCAGCACGACTCAGCTCGTTTCAGCCCTGCTTAGCCCCTAAAACTCGCACCGTTTTGGAGTGGGGCTGAAGCGGGCCAAACCGTGCCGACTGAGGTTGGGGGCGTGAGCAGACACTCCCCTGTGCACTGATTGGTGAGGAGGAGTGTCCTCACATGCCCACACACGCCCCGCGAGCGCGCTGGGATCTGTAAACACCGCAAACCCGGAAGAAGGAGAATTACGAATTACGAGAATTTCTGAAGCCTTATGCGCCTCGCCTCATCTATACGCTCTTGCCAGTATCTGTTGGCGTTGTCGGTGACAACAAGCCACAGCACCAAGACCAGCAACACTAACGACTCCATGTCCTCCATGTTTATTGTTTACTATCCGGGTCGTGAGACTACCGCTTAAAAGATCACTGAATCAGTGACATACAGAGCATCGTGGACGAGTTCGCGGAGCGCAAGGCTCGTCGTATGCCCTTCAAATAATGCGCGCAGTAGGCTATTGATGTTTTATTATGAGCCATGTACAGTATGTCGCCGAATGTTTTTTTTGTTTCTGAGTTACATGTTCGTTTGAAGGACTTAATGTACAAAATAACATAGTTGCACCCCGGAGTGTTGAAATTGGTAAACACAGTGCATTCAGTGAGGTTTGCACCGCCCTCCTTTTACTTCTGACTCTTCCTGTCACCGTTGCAACCTCTGAGCGCTCATTCGTATGCCCTTCAAATAATGTGCGCAGTATAGGCTATTGATGTTTTATTATGAGCCATGTACAGTATCCTAATGTTTTTTGTTTCTGAGTTACATGTTCGTTTGAAGGACTTGATGTACTAAATAACATAGTTGCACCCGGTAGTGTTGAAATTGGTAAACACCGCAGTTGCGGACATTTTGTAGCCTAAAATGATGTTATGATAAGCTTTAATAAAGGGCCCGGTCATTTGCCCCGCCCCCGGCCCGGCTCTGACTTGTTCCGCCACTGTCACTGATGTCACTGTTTGCGCTGCTTAACGACATCACATGACGTCCACCCACTTTCGCTAACTCCACCCAATGTGTCCACCCACTTCCAGCCAGCACGGTTCAGCGCGGTTGTAGTCGAAATGCAACTCCAACAGCCCCGCTCAGCTCGACTCGGCACGGCACGGCTCAGCCGCGTTTGTAGTGGAAAAGCGGCAATAGACAACCATTCACACTCACACCTACGGTCAATTTAGAGTCACCAGTTAACCTAACCTGCATGTCTTTGGACTGTGGGGGAAACCGGAGCACCCGGAGGAAACCCACGCGGACACGGGGAGAACATGCAAACTCCACACAGAAAGGCCCTCGCTGGCCACGGGGCTCGAACCCGGACCTTCTTGCTGTGAGGCGACAGCGTTAACCACTACACCACCGTGCCGCCCCCTATTTTATAATCATGATTTATTTATTTAATATACATGCATTTATCAAAAGTGAGGTGATGCTGGGTGCAGGAGGTTTTTGCATAACCCAATAAAAATAACTTCAAAAAAGTAATACATGAGTAAAAGTTCACCAAATGCAACATCAGGAAAGTAGAAATTTTGAAAACACTTTCACAGTCATAACCCTAGTATGCATGTCATGATTGTACTTTTTAAAAAAATAACAAATTTAGATGTTCTAAAATACAGTTTTAGAACTGTATTGGAATGTGTGAAAAAACATTACCTTACCCATTGTGTCGAACCGTTTTGGTCACTTGAGGTGCTTCTGTTCAGTCTGAGGAACGGATCAAGCACAAAAACTTAAATCTGCTCCAGAGATTAGGATTAACTGGCCATCAAAAAAACGTCATGTCCTATTGTTTTGGGATAAAGGGTTGGCAGTGGGAGGAGTATTCAATGAGAAGAGTAAAAATTTCCATTCACATTCAATGAGAAGGGTGACACGGTGGTGTAGTGGTTAGCGCTGTCGCCTAACAGCAAGAAGGTCCGGGTTCGAGCCCCGTGGCCGGCGAGGGCCTTTCTGTGTGGAGTTTGCATGTTCTTCCCGTGTCCGCGTGGGTTTCCTCCGGGTGCTCCGGTTTCCCCCACAGTCCAAAGACATGCAGGTTAGGCTAACTGGTGACTCTAAGGTGGTGTTTACATTAGACCGTATCCGTCTCGTTTTCGTCACGGATGCACTGTCTGTTCACATTAAAAACGCCGGGAAACGACTCCACAGGCGGAACAGTTGGAATCCGCCAGGGCCCACGTATTCAACCCAGTTCGTATCTGATCCGGTGCTGTGTAAACATTGAGATACGAGGAAACGCAGTGCTGAGCTCTAGCTGACGTCGTCATTGGACAACGTCACTGTGACATCCACCTTCCTGATTCGCTGGCGTTGTTCATGCCACGTTGGTCATGTGATGCGACTGCTGAAAAACGGCGCGGACTTCACTTCCTGCTATTGTTTCCGCCTTGTATCACCTTTTTGTTTTTCATTAAAAAGAGTATAAAAGTATGAATATAATGCTTTGCTATTCTTAATGTTGTTCATAGTAAGATACAAATACTGCCCATTGTGTAGTTATGATTGTCTTTAGGCTTGCCATCCTTCCACTTGCAAGGGGTGAGTGACTTGCGCATGCCCGATATGCACTGGGATCACACACACACAGCGGCTCAGTCCCGAATCACTGCTCGTGCGCTTCACTCGCGCGCTCTGTGAGCTGCGCAGGGCCGGAGTGCGCACCCTCCAGAGGGCACTCGCTGTTCAGGGCGGAGTGATTTGGAGCGCAGCCGCTGAGGAGGAAGTGCTGAGCCGTACTGACACATTTCAACTTATGTGCCGTCTAATTAGTCATGTGATTAGCGTATCCGTGTATTGGCGTTGCTGTGTGCACGCGAATAGTTTTAAAAACGTTAATCTGATGATCCGCTGATACGGTCTAATGTGAACACCACCTAAATTGACCGTAGGTGTGAATGTGAGTGTGAATGGTTGTCTGTGTCTAAGGCTACGTTTACATTAGACCGTATCTGTCTCGTTTTCTTCGCGGATGCACTGTCCGTTTACATTAAAACGCCGGGAAACGGGAATCCGCCAGCGTCCACGTATTCAATCCAGATCGTGTCTTGTCCGGTGCTGTGTAAACATTGAGAATACGCGGATACGCTGTGCTGAGCTCTAGCTGGCGTCTCATTGGACAACGTCACTGTGACATCCACCTTCCTGATTCGCTGGCGTTGGTCATGTGACGCGACTGCTGAAAAACGGCGCGGACTTCCGCCTTGTATCACCTTTCATTAAAGAGTATAAAAGTATGAAAATACTGCAAATACTGATGCAAATACTGCCCATTGTGTAGTTATGATTGTCTTTAGGCTTGACATCCTTCCACTTGCAAGTGGTAAGTGATATGCGCTGAGATCACACACACAGCGGCTCAGTCCCGAATCACTGCTTGTTCATTTCACTCGTGCGCTCTGTGAGCTGCGCAGGGCCGGAGTGCGCACCCTCCAGAGGGCACTCGCTGTTCAGGGCGGAGTGATTTGGAGCGCAGGATGCCTGCGGAGCCGAGCGTATCCGTGTATTGGCGTTGCTGTGCGCACGCAAATCGTGTATTGGTGTTGCTGTGTGCACACTAATCGTTTTAAAAACGTTAATCTGATGATCCGCTGATACGGTCTAATGTAAACATGGGCTATGTGTCAGCCCTGTGACGACCTGGTGACTTGTCCAGGGTGTACCCCGCCTTTCGCCCGTAGTCAGCTGGGATAGGCTCCAGCTTGCCTGCGACCCTGTAGAACAGGATAAAGCGGCTACAGATAATGAGATGAGATTCAATGAGAAGAGTGAAAACCCCTCTCACTGCCGTCTCTTAATCCCATCAAGGTCATGTTTTTCACACATTCCAACACAGTTCTAAAACTGATTTTTACAACATCTTCATTTATCTGGTATTTGACTATTCAGTGCGTCTTGAAATTAACTCTTGTACTATTTTACTCAGTTCAGAGCCACAACCAACTCTGTTACACAATTACTCTCTAATTTTACTCCAACTCCAAATTTTACTCTCTAACTCTGGAAAAAACTGCCCAGTCATTTTTCCTGTGTATGCACTACAGCGCACGCATATCTACCAATCTGCTCATCAGAAATAGAAGAAAGAAATTATCTATGTTTTCACAAACAGTCTCTTGCACTTTAAAGGAGAACTGAAGTCATGTCTGTGAAGATTCTCAGGCCCTGTCCACACGGCAACGGATTCAGGTGAATCTGATAAAATTGTTTAGCGTTTCGGCCTGGCGTCCACACGGCACCGGAGTTTTGGGTGCCCAAAACGATATTTTTTGAGAACGGGTTCCAGAGTGGAAAAATCTGGCAACGGCGCCGTTGCGAAGTCGTCTGGATGAGTAGAACGGATTTGTTTACGATGACGTCACAACCACATGACTAGAACAAGCAGCACTCTCGCTGTTTTGTATGAACCACTGCATTGCATTCACTTTTGTATACAGCTTTTCTTTTAAATAAACAAGTAACTGAACCATTTCTTGAATTTCTTTTTTTTATTGGATAAGACTGCTTTTCAAAATGTTCACACACACACACACACAATATAAAAAAAGTTATATAAATTATATAAAAATGCTTTTCAAAATGTTCACACACAATAAGAAAATTAAGTTCTATAAAACTATGCACACTAATAAAACTAATTTGTACACACAGAAGGCACAATTTCCTCGCGTAGTCGCAGCCATCTTCTTGTTGTTGTGGGCTTGTTCCTGTGAGTGCTTCACGCCGGGTAGAAGAAGGGGTTTATGCGCATGCGTCCTACTTCTTCTATTGTTCTGGTGTCTCCGATGGGACCGTCTTACAGCGCACGTAGAGGTGTGGCATGTGTATTGCATCGTTTTCAGCAAGCGTTGCGTTGCCATATGTACCTGATATTTTACTGATCCGTTGCCCATGTGGACGCGATATTTTTTTAAATAAAATCTCGTTGCCGTTGTCGTGTGGATGTAGCCTAAGCCTGTCCACACGGCAACGGATTCAGGTGACTCCGATACAATTGCTTATCGTTTAGGCCTGGCGTCCACACGGCACCGGCGTTTTGGGTGCCCAAAACGCAATCTTTTTGAGAACGGGTTCCAGAGTGGAAAGATCTGGCAACGTTGCCGTTGTGAAGTCGTCTGGATGAGTAGAACGGATTTGTTTACGATGACGTCACAACCACATGACTGTGAGTGCTTCACGCCGGGTAGAAGTGTAACGAATATCACCAGGAAAAAGCCTTACAGAGCACTAGTGAGAGTGAAACACGAGCTTGGATATTATTATTATTATTATTATTATTATTATGTTCAGTGTTAGTTCACAGTAGTAATGCAAGAAGCAGAATAGTGACAGTAATAGTGAAGCAAAAACATGCAATTGTACAAACACTGCAGCTCTACAGCAAAATATTCATTTATGAAATGGTCTGATTCTTAACACCAGTAGTGCCAATGATCTTCTCATTGCGATGCGATGCGAGTTGTCAACAAATCCTATAACTTGGTTCATGAAACGCGCTTACAAAATATTTTCACTGTGAATACTTATTGTGTAATGGTGCAATCCCGCCAGCAAAAATAGGGGAAAAAAGGAGCGCTCTCACCTCTTCAGATGTTGATTTAAGTCCAACAATACATTCCTCAAAAAGGGAGTAGAGGAGCAAATTAATCCAATTTATTCCAGACCATTAAAGACGCCGCCTTCCGCGTAGAATCATACGTCATCCTCGCCGCCATATTGGAGAGGTCAAAGCGGAGAATAAAGATTCATGTGCTGCGTTTAACTGTACCAACAGGTTTACCGTCCAAACGAGATCACATGGGATTACCTTTCACAGGTGAGAAACAACAAATTAATCCATCAACGTGTATCATTCAATTTATTCCGGACCATTGAAGACGCCGCCTTCCGCGTAGAATCATACGTCATCCTCGCCGCCATTTTGGATAGGTCAAAGCGGAGAATAAAGATTAGCTGCGTTTAACTGTACCAACAGGTTTTCTGTCCAAACGAGATCACATGGGATTACCTTTCACAGGTGAGACTGGAAAAATACTTTTCATTGTATTTGGTCATTATAATGTAATTTTACGAACAGATTTTTCTGACTTTGTGGCTAATATGAAGTCTCGCGCATAATAGTTTATGCGCATGCGTCCTTACTTCTTCTATTGTTCTGGTGTCTCCGAAGGGACCGTCTTACAGCGCCCCTAGAGGTGTGGCATGTGTATTGCATCATTTTCAGCAAGCGTTGCGTTGCCATATGGACCTGATATTTTACTGATTGTTGCCCATTTGGACGCGATATATTTTTAAATAACATCTCGTTGCCGTTGTCGTGTGGATGTAGCCTAAGTCATCCAGGTCATAGTAAACTGTGGGTGGTAAAAGAGAGCAACTGGACTTGCTTGAAGATTCTTGAAGACGTTTCACCTCTCATCCGAAAGGCTTCTTCAGTTCTGTCTGACTGTGAGCATTCCATTGATCACCCTAATGGGCAATCCATTGATCATCCTAACGACTCTCGAGGCCGTTCACAACCAGCCCCCAGTGACCCACACCAACAGGATGACTCAATGACACCTTAGATGAGCTTTTCATCCATGAGAGGATAAATACCTGATACTCCCTACCAGTCCGACAGAACTGAAGAAGCCTTTCGGATGAGAGGTGAAACGTCTTCAAGAATCTTCAAGCAAGTCCAGTTGCTCTCTTTTACCACCCACAGAACTGAAGTCATTTTTAAACTTGCTTCATTTCTTAATTATCGTGTTATTCAGTTACATCTTCGGTTTCAGTAACCTTATATTGTGACTCGTATTGGCAACTAATTGCAGTTAAATATTATACTTATCGGCTGATTCGGTTTTTAGCCGTGTTGAATTGAGTTCGTTTGGTCCACGGCAGGCGTCGCTTATCCGCGCGATCTTCACGAGACTTGTGCGAGACTTCAAAACGTGAAGTGTCAGCCAGGTGTCAGCGCCGCCATTTTGAAAACCGTTTTCCAAACGAAATATTGCACAAAAACGAGTTTAAATGGTGATTACTGCCTACTTTTTTCAAACTTTCCTGATCGCTATCAAAACAAAACTTCCAGCTTGATTACATCAGCATTCGAAAGAGGGCGCGCGTCTTTTTTTGTGGTGGCGCTGAAAGAAATCAAATTAAAAGTCTCAAATTTGATTTAATAAAAGGCAGCGGCAAAGAAGAAAGTATTCAGCCTTGATTTAAAAGAACTGAAAGCTGCAGGTACTTTGTATTGATTAATGTGGGAAATGCGCTCAGTATAATATGGATTTATCACAAAAACACATGCATGCATTTATTATTTTGAAAACCCACCAGCTGACTGACCTGGCACGTTTTAATTGTGCAACAGTAATGACGTAAACACCAGCGCGACGTATTAGTGTCAAAAGCATCCCTCCATTTTACCAATGAGCTCACTATATAGTCCTCTATATAGTAATTCCCTATATAGGGAGTAGTGAACGAGTGAGCGATTTTGGACACAGGGAACGTTGGCAGATGTCGGTCACTTTGATTTCCGCTGTACGTTTTACTTCCGTCCTACGATGTCTCGCACAGGTCTCAGCGAATCTCGTTTACGGCCACTGCTTTGACATATGGACTGATATATTACAGAGCATATTTCAAACACTCATAACTTGTTATAGCAGTGACAAAGTAGCGATCAAAAATGCATTCCTATATTTAATAAAATGAGAAATAGAATTTTGATTAAAAATTTTGCCTTCAGTGCCACTTTAATGTATACTGGCCAGTTTTACATTAATAAGACCATATGTGAAAACATACACTACCGTTCAAAAGTTTGGGGTCACCCAGACAATTTTGTGTTTTCCATGAAAAGTCACACTTTTATTTACCACAAGTTGTAAAATGAATAGAAAATATAGTCAAGACGTTTTTCTGGCCATTTTGAGCATTTAATCGACCCCACAAATGTGATGCTCCAGAAACTCAGGTGGGGTTTAAATTAGACCGTATCAGCGGATCATCAGATTAACGTTTTTAAAAACGATTAGCGTGCACACAGCAACACCAATACACGATTCGCGTGCACAAAGCAACGCCAATACACGGATACGCTAATCACATGACTAATTCGGCACGCAAGTTGAAATGTGTCAGTGCGGCTCATCGCTTCCTCCTCAGCGGCTGCGCTCCAAATCACTCTGCCCTGAACAGCGAGTGCCCTCTGGAGCACAGAGCGCGTGAGTGAAGTGCACGAGCAGTGATTCGGGACTGAGCCGCTGCGCGCAAGTCACCACTTGCAAGTGGAAGGATGGCAAGCCTAAAGACCATCATAACTACACAATGGGCAGTATTTGCATCAGTATTTGCAGTATTTTCATACTTTTATACTCTTTAATGAAAGGTGATACAAGGCGGAAGTCCGCGCCGTTTTTCAGCAGTCGTGTCACATGACCAACGCCAGCAAATCAGGAAGGTGGATGTCACAGTGACGTTGTCCAATGACGCCGCCAGCTAGAGCTCAGCACAGCATATCCGCGTATTCTCAATGTTTACACAGCACCGGACCAGACACGATCTGGGTTGAATATGTGGACCCTGGCGGATTCCCGTTTCCCGGCGTTTTAATGTAAACGGACAGTGCATCCGCGAAGAAAACGACACAGATACGGTCTAATGTAAACTTGGCCTTAGAGTCACCAGTTAACCTAACCTGCATGTCTTTGGACTGTGGGGGAAACCGGAGCACCCGGAGGAAACCCACGCGGACACGGGGAGAACATGCAAACTCCACACAGAAAGGCCTTCGCCGGCCACGGGGCTCGAACCCGGACCTTCTTGCTGTGAGGCGACAGCGCTAACCACTACACCACCGTGCCGCCACACACAGATGATCAGAGCTAAATAATTTTTTTTTTTGGCTCAGCACGCCACATTTCCTGACAGTCAGCTTATAACACCACTGTGAGCTATACTAACACAGGGCCTCATTTATTTACATTAGTCTTTCAGTAAAGTTGTGTCAATGTTTGTGTAAGCCAGACTGAAAAGTTCAGCTAGATTTAGGACTTTTTTTTGTTAAGAAAGGCTGATTTTCTTAAAAAATTGCGTCTGTATATTGATGAATGACAATCACCTGTAAATTAGCAGGCATGTACCCGGAGCAGCCGATTTGCTTTTGGTGAGGACCACAAAACTCCATAAAAGGCAAAGCTCACATAGCTGAAACGATGAGCAAAAGTCAAAAATAGACACACTCAGGAGGTAGACGTTATTTAGACTTACATCTATGCCCAAAACAACCCCCCCGAGTGCTCCGAGAGCATAATATCCCCTGCTGGTAACTATATCTATGCTAGAAGTGCTTAAAGTGCATATCACGGGTAAATTCAGGAGCGAGATCAATGTAATTCTCCTATTTTATATTAAACTTTGGTCAAATATCTAACATTCTGCATTCTCTGCAGTTTTTTTACCTTGCGCAATACCAGAAAAATTCAGTTGAAATCGAGCCATTTGAGGTGAATTGGTCCGCCTTTGAAAAAACGTGGCATTTGGATTTCCCGGGAAACACTGATTTTCGTGACGTCGCGTGCGGGACGCCTCCTCCTGAATCCTACGTCAGCGCTGGTTTGTTTATGAGAAAACGACCTGGTGGTTTTCTGCAAATTTCTTCAACGTTATCACGTAATTATTAAAATGGTTAACAGATGTATCGTAGGAGGGTGTAGCAACACCAATCTTGATGGGATTAGTACTCATCGTTTCCCAAAAGACCGGACAATGAGAGAGAAATGGGAGCGCTTGGTCTACACAGGCTGTGCACTGAAACCGTGCAAAGCTCGCGCAGCCTGCTGGCGCTTCCGCAGGTAACGTCACGAATCTGGCTCCAGACTCCCTTGGGATTTTTCCAGACGCGTTTTGTTATTTTATTTTTTTCTGCTGTAGACAGATGGCCTTGTGCAAAATTACCCTTCTGGATGAGTGCGTAAAGGGACATACTTTCATATAATAAAATTGGTCCAGAATATGCACTTTAATACACCCTCATGAAATCGTCAAAGTACAAGTTTGGTAATCAAGGGCCATAACTGAATTGAACAAAATTGCAATATGTGTATTACCGACATATAACAAAGAATCCTGTCAAGTTTCGTGAAATTCCTCTAAAAATTGTGAGAGGAGTTGATTTCAGAAGGCGAGTGCCCTTCCCGGGACGGACGGACAGACAGACATCGCCACAACATAATCCTCCTTCGGGCCTTTCGGCCAGCGGGGGATAAAAACCCCACATTATGGGTAGTTCTTTGGTAACAGAATTACATTAAAATCACAAAACTTGGTAACTTTTTTTTTTTAGTTGCAGTACTCAAGATAATGGTATTAAAAAAATAAATAAATAATTTCACACTGCATGGGGTATCTTTTGACCCTAAAAAAAAAAGGCACAGAAAAATTGGCTCTCTTTTACAAGGAAAGAAAAGTCAGTAACGAAATTACGTCAGAAAAAAACGAACTTTCATTTCTTAAAATTCAAACCAAGATTCCTCTGAAGCGACATTGCTATAACTGGGGTGAAGAGTTTTAAATACGGGTTTCAGTACAGTGAACCCTCGTTTATCGCGGGGGTTACGTTCCAAAAAGGACCCGCGATAGGCGAAATCCGTGAAATAGTCAACTTAATTTTTTTACAACTATTATACAATACAAATGTAAAGCATTTGTTTAAGAAATAAAAAAAAACGTTCTTGCAAATAACTATGACAGTTTTTAATACTTTTAAAATAATAATACTGTAATAATACTGTAAAATAATATTTTTAATAATGAATACGAGGTTAGACACATTGCGACTCGCGTATTTCACAGTCCCTCTGACTGTGCCTCTTTGTCCTGACTCCGCTCCGCTGTAGCGTCATTTTCTGCTGAAGGCTGTGGTGCAGGTGTCTTTTTCCGAGAGAAGAACATAGTTATGGGTAGTTGTTGGCACTCTTTTTTCTTCTGGGCAAGAAGATTCTTGTAAACAGACATGCCACCTTCGATTATATTTGAAAACTGTAACGAGCAACACATCAACGGGTCCCATTCTTGTGCCACTCGCTGAAGTTCAGTGCTCTGAACACAATGCACTGTAAAAAAAAAAAAACCCGCGAAACAGCGAAGCCGCGAAAGATGAACCGCGTTATAGCGAGGGTTCACTGTACATCTTGCCTTGGATTCCAGCCTTCAGCAATATCGCCGAGCTGAGGCAGTCTTATACCCTGTCCACAACAGGGATTTTGTACCGATACGATACTACTTTTGTACCGCAACACCTGTCCACACTAGCAACTATACCAGTACTGTAGCGGTATAACTGTATCGGTACGAAACCCACAAATGTATGGGTTTCGTACCGGTACAGTATCGGTACTGTAGCGCTTCGCTGTAGTGTGGACAGATGAAGCGGTTCTGTATCGATACAAATATAATGCGCATGCGCAATGAACCATTCCTACGTCTTCCGGGTTATTCATACAATACAATACGCACGTGCTTTCCAGCTGTAAATAAAACGTCAAAATGGCTCAAAACGACCGTGGAGCTACATAGAGCAAAGACGAAGTTGTGTGTTTGTTGGAGCTTTGGAAAGACGAGCGATGCCAGGAACAGTTGAGGGGTACACGTACGAGTCTCTCAACTGCCTCGCACGTTTTATACGATTCGACTGAATAAACGACCAACAGAAATACAGACTGTACATTGACAACAAAAAGCACACACACGTTGTTTCATCCGCCATATTCTCGGAAGGAAGTTACTCGGTAACCACAGAAACATTACGCGCACGCGCATTTCAACTACCGTGAAAGAAAACCGCAAACATTTCTCGCTAGTGTGGACAGATGCACTAAACTGTACCGGTATACTTTGTATCGATACAGTTATACCACTTTCGTACCAGTATACAGTGGGGCAAAAAAGTATTTAGTCAGCCACCAATTGTGCAAGTTCTCCCACTTAAGATGAGAGAGGCCTGTAATTTTCATCATAGGTACACTTCAACTATGAGAGACAGAATGGGGGGAAAGAATCCAGGAAATCACATTGTAGGATTTTTAATGAATTAATTAGTAAATTCCTCGGTAAAATAAGTATTTGGTCACCTACAAACAAGCAAGATTTCTGGCTCTCACAGACCTGTAACAACTTCTTTAAGAGGCTCCTCTGTCCTCCACTCGTTGCCTGTATTAATGGCACCTGTTTGAACTCATTATCAGTATAAAAGACACCTGTCCACAACCTCAAACAGTCACACTCCAAACTCCACTATGGCCAAGACCAAAGAGCTGTCAAAGGACACCAGAAACAAAATTGTAGACCTGCACCAGGATGGGAAGACTGAATCTGCAATAGGTAAGCAGCTTGGTGTGAAGAAACCAACTGTGGGAGCAATTATTAAAAAATGGAAGACACACAAGACCACTGATAATCTCCCTCGATCTGGGGCTCCACGCAAGATCTCACCCCGTGGGGTCAAAATGATCACAAGAACGGTGAACAAAAATCCCAGAACCACACGGGGGGACCTAGTGAATGACCTGCAGAGAGCTGGGACCAAAGTAACAAAGGCTACCATCAGTAACACACTACACCGCCAGGGACTCAAATCCTGCAGTGCCAGACGTGTCCCCCTGCTTAAGCCAGTACATGTCCAGGCCTGTCTGAAGTTTGCTAGAGAGCATGTGGATGATCCAGAAGAGGATTGGGAGAATGTCATATGGTCAGATGAAACCAAAATAGAACTTTTTGGTAAAAACTCAACTTGTCGTGTTTGGAGGAGAAAGAATGCTGAGTTGCATCCAAAGAACACCATACCTACTGTGAAGCATGGGGGTGGAAGCATCATGCTTTGGGGCAGTTTTTCTGCAAAGGGACCAGGACGACTGATCCGTGTAAAGGAAAGAATGAATGGGGCCATGTATCGTGAGATTTTGAGTGAAAACCTCCTTCCATCAGCAAGGGCATTGAAGATGAAACGTGGCTGGGTCTTTCAGCATGACAATGATCCCAAACACACCGCCCGGGCAACGAAGGAGTGGCTTCGTAAGAAGCATTTCAAGGTCCTGGAGTGGCCTAGCCAGTCTCCAGATCTCAACCCCATAGAAAATCTTTGGAGGGAGTTGAAAGTCCGTGTTGCCCAGCGACAGCCCCAAAACATCACTGCTCTAGAGGAGATCTGCATGGAGGAATGGGCCAAAATACCAGCAACAGTGTGTGAAAACCTTGTGAAGACTTACAGAAAACGTTTGACCTCTGTCATTGCTAAAAAGGGTATATACCAAAGTATTGAGATGAACTTTTGTGATTGACCAAATACTTATTTTCCACCATAATTTGCAAATAAATTCTTTAAAAATCAGACAATGTGATTTTCTGGATTTTTTTTTTCTCATTCTGTCTCTCATAGTTGAGGTATACCTATGATGAAAATTACAGGCCTCTCATCTTTTTAAGTGGGAGAACTTGCACAATTGGTGACTGACTAAATACTTTTTTGCCCCACTGTACATGTGAACACAGCTTTAATAATTTTGGCCTCTCTGCTGAAGAATTGCCCTTATCTACCAGTGTAACAGAACCTGAATGGCCAAAATCTGGAGACAACTTAACGGAAAAGGTAAATTAGATGCAAATTAAAATGACAAAGAAAATGACTTGAAAATGGAAGCCGGGGGGGGAATCTAATATAGCAAGGTGATCATGAGCACCACGCACAGAGTTTAACCATCATTTAATGTGTGCGGTTTTTTTTTTAATTCAAAGTGAAATGTCTTCGCAATTCTGGGCTAGAAATCCCTCGCACCCTCTATGATGTCACGTTAGAAAATCAGAATGTGCTGGAAGCCAGTGATCTATAGGACACTAGGGGAACACACTGCAGATTGAGGCACACCAGCGGTGGGTTTCCCAAAAGCGTCTTAAAGGAGATACGCAGAGCTGTGGCCTCACTTTTTGTTTATAAATGCCTCAAGACCTCAAGAATGGCACAGGAATAGTTTTAAGCGTTAACAATAAATCTAATATAGTTATTTTTACGATTAAAGTGATTCAAATAGGTAGCGGTCTGAGTGAATGACCTTGACGTCTGTAACGTCACAACAGGAAGTCTATCGGTGTCATCGCCATTTCCGCTATACTAAAACACAGAGCTGACTGCAACTCCGATCCTCCATTTTGAGCTAATTTATCGCCATGCCACGTAGATGTGTTGCTGGTCGGTGCAGCAACATGACAGAAGGTGGATTTATGTTGCATTCATGGCCCAAAAATGTTCAAACTGCAAAGATTTGGATGCGTTTTGCGAGAAATTCACGGGCACATTGGGCGCCTGTTGAGGAGCGTTGGCTATAAGCCCGTATTGAAAGAGGGTGCAGTACCAACAAGTAAAGGAAAAGAAAACTACAAGAAAAGGAAAGCAAGTTCAGTTGCACCAGTTCTCCTGGAGTGTGAGCCGAGGGTTGTTGCTAAAACCCAGAACGGGACACATTATCGCTTGGGCAGTGACCTCCCCGCAGTTGTTGCTAAAACCGGTGATGTCCCATCCCGTCCCGGGTTTTAGCAACAACCCTCAGCTCACACTCCGGGAGAAAGTGGAGAATGCGTGGACCAGCTGTCTGATTTCTCCGCTGGACATGCTTACCTCAGCAGCAATATCTCACCCTTACATGGAAGAAACGAATGAACGAAGAACTGAAAGTCAGATTGTTTCAAAACAAATCAGCCACAAGCAGGGCTTGACATTAACTTTTAAAAGGGGGCAAGTGGGGTTTAATTTCCACTTGTCCCCTATTTTGCGAGTACTACTTTTTTTTTTTTTTTTAGGAAAACGTTAGAATAGTTGCGAATTTCAACATAAAATGATCACACACTGAGTTGAAGTTTGGTTATTGGTTACTTTTTACTTGTAACAGACAATAACAATTTTATCCAAAATAGTTTTTCCCTGGGCGGCACGGTGGTGTAGTGGTTAGCGCTGTCGCCTCACAGCAAGAAGGTCCGGGTTCGAGCCCGGTGGCTGGCGAGGGCCTTTCTGTGCGGAGTTTGCATGTTCTCCCCGTGTCCGCGTGGGTTTCCTCCGGGTGCTCCGGTTTCCCCCACAGTCCAAAGACATGCAGGTTAGGTTAACTGGTGACTCTAAATTGACCGTAGGTGTGAATGTGAGTGTGAATGGTTGTCTGTGTCTATGTGTCAGCCCTGTGATGACCTGGCGACTTGTCCAGGGTGTACCCCGCCTTTCGCCCGTAGTCAGCTGGGATAGGCTCCAGCTTGCCTGCGACCCTGTAGAAGGATAAAGCGGCTAGAGATAATGAGACGAGATGAAATAAGGAAGCAGCTTTACCTGTAAGAAAATCAAACACTTTCATGGAAGAGCTGACTCGAATACGAGCAGGAAAGAAATTAAACTAGATTCTTAAACTTCCCTCCTCACTTCCGACTGTGTTTTTGTAAAATACATTTTAAATACAATCGTGAATTTCTCTGGAGTTTTCAGGCTGAGCTCCTCTCATCGTATTCTTTAAGCACTCGTTTCCTCGTTGTTCTTGAAGCCTTTGCTTCTATTTGTTAACATTTTTCTTGATAGCGGGCAGACGGTAATGCCTTTTATCTATTTCTCGGTTTGAACAAGCAAAAACAGCGCAAAAATTAACCATACTGAAGACAGATGGAGCCTTGCTTGCATGAAAGACGGTGTCTGTCTGACCCCAGCTGTAATTATCACGTGATGCGTGATGTCATGAACAAGGGGTCTATTGAGGTTTTTCACCCACGTGACCAAGTCATGTGATGCATCGTTAGGCTGCCATTTTGGACGTCACGGCTCGAATCGGTTTGAATGCGAGGAAGGCGACAAACGAAAAACATAAAAGAAAAAGGAGCGAGATGCAGAAAACACCTTCACTATCCAGCGACGTAGGGCATTTACAGGGCGAGCAGAGGGAGAGGGATTTGCAAAAATTGAGGTTAGCAGGCTTAGAGAACGACGTTTACCTGCTTCCACCAGGATTGTTCACTGACGTACGGAAGTACACGAAGCCCTCGTCTTTACCTGACTTCGGCCCACATGATCTGTATACCTATGTCGTTAAAAACCCATCGCCATACACAGGTATTGATCTGAAAGCGTATACGAGTTTGGATGCCTACAAATATTTTGTGTCAGGCTGGGTAACATGCCTACATCAGCGGGTCGTCCCTGGAGCCGGTGGTCGCCATCTTATTACAGCTAAGGTTTGTTCACATTTTCATTTACTTTCGGTCCTCAGGATAAACAAAATGTTATTAAATGTCATTGAAATAACTTCTTAGTCTGTTGAGACATGGCCCGTTATAAATTTGCTGTTACCAGGCAATGACCAAGAACTGTATTATTAGGGTCGGTGTCTGTGTTGTAGCAGTGTACTAGCAGCTAGCTGTTAGCACTAGCTAATGTCAACAACAGTAGCTAGTATGTTACTGTAGCAATGTTTACATTCAGTCATTTGGATGACTGTTAAAACCTTTCAGTCTCAAGTTTTTCCTTTACTGGATTTACTAGTTTACTGTAATTATGATCCGGCAGCTATTTACACCGGATCCAGTGTAAATAGCTGCCGGAGCGTGCTCCGGCTTGCTCCCCCTCAAATTAAGCAGCGTGCTCCGGCTTGCTCCCGGAGCACTCCGGGAGCAAGCCGGAGCGCGCTCCGGAACCTTGGCCGGAGCACTCCGGGAGCAAGCTGGAGCGTGCTGCTTAATTTGAGGGGGAGCAAGCCGGAGCACGCTCCGGAACCTCAGCCGGAGCACTCCGGGAGCAAGCCAAAGTGCGCTGTTTAATTTGAGGGGGAGCAAACCGGAGTGCACTCCGGCAGCTATTTACACTGGATCCGGTGTAAATAGCTGCCGGATCATAATTACAGTAAACTAGTAAATGCAGTAAAGGAAAAACTTGAGACTGAAAGGTTTTAACAGTCATCCAAATGACTGAACGTAAACATTGCTACAGTAACATACTAGCTACTATGTTGTTGACATTAGCTAGCTTGACCTTCAAAATGGCGGACACTGGGGCTAGAGGTCTGCGCGGGTCGGATTTTTCAGTCCCGCTCCCGCCCGCATTGTGCAGTCACGCTCCCACCAGCGCCCGCAAAGAATTATGATTTTCAGTCCCGCTCCCGCCCGCGCCTGCCATATTTTGTCCCGCTCCCGCCCGCAAATCCCGCATGATGCAGACGTTCGCGTTATTTCTCAGGAAAGTTCTTGTCTTGACACAGCGTGATGGTGCCCCGCCCCCTACTTCGAGTGGATTTGAGCATAAATATCTACAGCTCACGTTCACGTTTATTATTATTTACCTTGTTTCTGAATTCAGCATGTAGTGTCTCTAATAATAATAATTAGTGCTGTCAAGTGATTAAAATATTTAAATCGCGAATCGCACATTTTTATCACATGAGAAACCATTGTAATTCTCTGATCAGCATAAAAAAGTGAATGGGCTTGCTTTGTACCAAGGGTGTAGTTTTTGTTTTTTTTTATCACAAAGCAGAGCTAGCAAGAGGAGTGAACTTCACTCTTCTTCCACTTCATTCAGTGAAGTGATTTACTGCTTGAGTTAGTCTACAGCTCTATCAGAGAGACACTGTAGGTTACACAGTGACGGTAGGCTTGACATGCTTGATTATAATATAAACTACACTATTATATTAACTTTAAGTTGTTCGTTGATAAATATTGCATTGAATCTGATCTTTACTGTTTCAGCTCACTTAACACATTTTGTACTTTTACACTTTCTGCCTGTTGATGCGTCGCGCTGTCCAATCAGAGGCGGCCAAATTTGCATATTACAGGAAGGATTTCTGGGATAGCATTGAGTTTACAGACTCTGTCTTCTTAAAACTGAATAAATATTTAAAAAGAGCCAAATGAGCCAGTCTTTTGAACGGCTCTTTTCAAAGAACGGATCACAAAGATGCGGATCCCATCAAAGAGCCATAAATCCCATCTACTAGTTTCAAAAGCTTATGAAAAACCTACATCATGTCACAGAGCGTTAATCTCGCGATAAAAAAAAAAATTATCGCCGTTAAAATTGAGTCAAGTTAACGCGATAATAACGCGACATTTTTTTACAGCACTAATAATAATAATAATAATAATAACTTTTGAAGCACTGTGAGATTCAGTAAAGGAGCTCTGCTCTTCTGCCATGATCGGAGATCTCAAACACGGAAGAGGAAAAGAATCGAGAAACGAACGAGAGATATTTATCCTCTCCTGGATCAGAATCAGAATCATAATTCTGATGACCAGCTCATCTAAGGTGTCATTGAGGCATCATGTTAGGCCCTGTCCACACGGCAACGGATTCAGGTGACTCCGATACAATTGCTTATCGTTTAGGCCTGGCGTCCACACGGCACCGGCGTTTTGGGTGCCCAAAACGCAATCTTTTTGAGAACGGGTTCCAGAGTGGAAAGACCTGGCAACGTTGCCGTTGTGAAGTCGTCTGGATGAGTAGAACGGATTTGTTTACGATGACGTCACAACCACATGACTGAGTGCTTCACGCCGGGTAGAAGTGTAACGAATATCACCAGGAAAAAGCCTTACAGAGCACTAGTGAGAGTGAAACACGAGCTTGGATATTATTATTATTATTATTATGTTCAGTGTTAGTTCACAGTAGTAATGCAAGAAGCAGAATAGTGACAGTAATAGTGAAGCAAAAACATGCAATTGTACAAACACTGCAGCTCTACAGCAAAATATTCATTTATGAAATGGTCTGATTCTTAACACCAGTAGTGCCAATGATCTCATTGCGATGCGATGCGAGTTGTCAACAAATCCTATAACTTGGTTCATGAAACGCGCTTACAAAATATTTTCACTGTGAATATTTATTGTGTAATGGTGCGATCCCGCCAGCAAAAATAGGGGAAAAAAGGAGCGATCTCACCTCTTCAGATGTTGATTTAAGTCCGATAATACATTCCTCAAAAAGGGCATAGAGGAGCAACTTAATCCAATTTATTCCGGACCATTAAAGACACCGCCTTCCGCATAGAATCATACGTCATCCTCGCCGCCATATTGGAGAGGTCAAAGCGGAGAATAAAGATTAGCTGCGTTTAACTGTACCAACAGGTTTACCGTCCAAACGAGATCACATGGGATTACCTTTCACAGGTGAGAAACAACAAATTAATCCATCAACGTGTATCATTCAATTTATTCCGGACCATTGAAGACGCCGCCTTCCGCGTAGAATCATACGTCATCCTCGCCGCCATTTTGGAAAGGTCAAAGCGGAGAATAAAGATTAGCTGCATTTAACTGTACCAACAGGTTTTCTGTCCAAACGAGATCACATGGGATTACCTTTCACAGGTGAGACTGGAAAAATACTTTTCATTGTATTTGGTCATTATAATGTAATTTTACAAACAGATTTTTCTGACTTTGTGGCTAATATGAAGTCTTGCGCATAATAGTTTATGCGCATGCGTCGTTACTTCTTCTATTGTTCTGGTGTCTCCGAAGGGACCGTCTTATGGCGCCCCTAGAGGTGTGGCATGTGTATTGCATCGTTTTCAGCAAGCGTTGCGTTGCCATATGGACCTGATATTTTACTGATCGTTGCCCATTTGGACGAGATATATTTTTAAATAACATCTCGTTGCCGTTGTGTGGATGTAGCCTTAGTGTGGGTCATTGGAGGCTGGGTGTGAACTGCGAGTCATTAGAGTGATCAAAGGATTTCCTGTTAGGCAAGGCAAGTGATCAATGGCAAATTTAAGATGCCATTCCTCACTCAATCTGGCAATCTGACTCTCTCAGCAAATTTAGGCATCTTAAAATGTTTTTATTAATGGCAAATAAAATATCCAGCACAAATTATATATGATAGACATAAATTAATAATTTATAAATTTTATTTCAAACACGTTTTTAGTTAGCGGGACTGCAGCTTATCACAGCTCCCGCCCGCGCCGCACATGTGCACTCCCGCTCCCGCCCGCGCGCGCATATGTGCACTTCCGGTCCCGCCCGCGCCCGCAATGAGCTTTCAAAATTTTTCCCGCGCCGCACTGCTTTGCGGCGGGTCCCGCGAGTCCCGCAGGACTCCCGCGGGAGTGCAGGGCTCTAACTGGGGCGTCACGTGACCCTGTGACGTCAGGTGAAATACCTCAATAAACAGTACGCGTACCATACTACAACACCGGGGGAATATAAAATAACCTGCAAAGCAGTAGATGAAACCGAGACTAAGAAAACAGCCAAGACATAATGGCGGATACGCAGTGAGGGACGCTTTTAGGAACTGAAATAAAAGATCAAAAAGCCTAATTTTTGTGGTGCTAGTTTGTAATATGCGCTCATTCCAACTTGCCCGGTCAGGCATGTCGGGGACATATGGGTCAGTCCATGAAATGATGTTACTTTTCATTGGTCCGGGTTTACATAATCATTTCATCTTTAATTTCCATGATTTAAAGAAATATTTAGCAGATTATCCATAAATATTGTTTGAAGAAATAAAATAAATAAAAAAAATGAAGTTTTCTTTTGAAATAAAGAAATGTGAAACATTTTCTTCCCCTGTGACTGGACACGGATGACCCGTTTTTTGTGACATGGAATATTTGCTGACTTTGAGCTTAAATAAACCTTCATTACTTTCTGAGAATTTCAATAAAATTAGTTTCATGGTACTTGCAATTTAGTTTTACACTCACATAATAAAGTTAAGAAGGTTCTATAAACCATTTAGCTTCGAATTCATCCACTAAAAATAGGTTGTGAACGTAACATTGTGATGTCCTACCGTGTTACGTTAGAAACCAGGCTTATAAAAAATGATAAAACGAGTTGAAATCATGATTGATGTTTTTAATATAAAGAAGAATATACTATAAAACGATGTAGGTAGAAAGAAATTTAAACAAACGGCAATGAAAGAAATTATCGATGTTTTTTCTCACATCCTAACTTAGCGTCCACTCACTTCCTGGTTCGTTCACAACCTGCGAGACCTATTTACTCAATCTAGGTCAGCTGAACTGACGCGAGAGAACTTCTCGCGGGATCTCACACACCACAACACGTGCTCTAGAGAAGTGCAGATGTGTGTGACTAATGGCCCTTTTCCACTACCCTTTTTCAGCTCGCTTCAGCCCGACACGGCTCGCGTTTCGACTACCAAAAACCAGCATGACTCCGCTCGCTTCAGCCCTACTCAGCACCCAAAACTCGCACGGTTTTGGAGTAGGGCTGAAGCGAGCCAAAGCGAGCCGAGTGGGGCTAGGGGCGTGAGGAGACACTCCCCTGTGCACTGATTGGTGAGGAGGCGTGTCCTCACATGCCCACACACGCCCCGCGAGCACGCTGGGATCTGTAAACACCGTAAACCCGGAAGAAGAATAATTACGAATTACGAGAATTTCTGAAGCCTTATGCGCCTCGCCTCATCTATACGCTCTTGCCAGTATCTGTTGGCGTTGTCGGCGACAACAAGCCACAGCACCAAGACCAGCAACACTAACGACTCCATGTCCTCCATGTTTATTGTTTACTATTCAGGTCGTGAGACTACCGCTTAAAAGCTCACTGATGTCACTGTTTGCGCTGCTTAACGACATCACGTAACGTCCACCCACTTTCGCTAACTCCACCCAATGTGTCCACCCACTTCCAGCCAGCACGGTTCAGCGCGGTTGTAGTCGAAATGCAACTCCAACAGCCCCGCTCAGCTCGACTCAGCCCAACTCAGCTCGGCACGGCTCAGCCCGACTCAGCCGCGTTTGTAGTGGAAAAGCGGCATTAGTAAAGTAATGAATTCAATAATCTCATTTACCCCATATAGGATGAAACTGTTTCCTGTTAATGACTGTTGTTATTGTTCAAATCTTAAAGAGATTTTATGAAGTTTGTGAAATACTGGTATTTCATATTTTCAGTGTTTATGATGTTGAACTAATATTTCTAATGAATTCTTATTCAGTGTTAGTGTTTAAAGTAAGCAAATAAAAGCAAAAAATTGATTTTATCAATATTTTTCCTTTATTTGTAAAAGCTTGTTCGTGTCCTTGTTACATTAGCAACCGGGTAAATATTTATGGATTTTATCATGCATTGTAGAGCAGGAGTTATCTTAACAACTATGTTATATTTTCTTATATGGTCAATGCTTCATGGAAATAAAAGTTGTTTTCAGTTGTAAATTGTTTTAAGTGACTCCCTCTATGTCACATTTTGGTAACCCCATTTCATGGACTGACCCATATCCCACTTGCCCGAATGCATGTTTCACTTGCCCCGGGTAATCGGGCAGTCCTTAATGTCGAGCCCTGCACAAGGCTGGCCTTCAAGAAGTGACTCTCATTTGGATACAAAACAACAGACAACACCACTAGTTGTTTACCTGCATTTAGATTAATACATGTAACTTGTATTGTGTGTTTAAGTTACCGGTATAAGATTATTTAATTTGCTTCAGAATGTGATTATTTAATTAGCCTTTTGCGCAGGGCTTTGAACCAGTTCAAGGAACAAAAATGAAAACCGGGAACTTTTTCTATTTCACATGGAACAGAAACGAAACCAGAAACTTTATTATTTTTTATGTTCCGGAACAGAAACGCTTATTAAAAATAATGGTAACCGGTTAATACCGGTTTTTATTTCGTTCCTCAAAGTTTCCGTAGCCTACAAATAAAGTCATTCTTCTCCTGCGCAAGTTTCTATAACCCGCTGGGGTTCACTTCCTGTGTGACGTTCGCTGACTGAATGGAGAGAGCGGGAGGGTGGACTACTATCACGTCTCCACATCTTAAATAAGAGGTAAATATTGCAGTCTATCGTTATTCAAAAATGTCAATTTCAAACACGATATCAATATATTTGTCCACGTTAATGAGAGGCTCGCGAACATTAAATGACGTTAACCTCTGTTAGCCTATCAATGCATAGGGCCTGACTAGCCTTTGGTAACACACTAAACGAATTCTCTTTCATTTTTGGCACTTTTTCTGTTTGTGTAGATGGGAAGACATACTGAGAATCCAAATTGCCAACATTTGAAATAATAATTGTTTTGAATTATTTCTTGTCTTATTTAATGAAGGTTGTAATAGAATTAGCCTACATTTGGCTTAAGCTGGATGAGACAGAGACATAATTTTATAGCCATTTGTTAAACAGCTGACAGGGAACGTACAGTAATTAACCGTTCCAGGAACGGAATTTTTTTGTTCTAACCGGTTCAGGAACATCTATTTAATGGTGGAACCCAAAACCGGAAACGTTAAAATTCCGTTTCTGTTCGGAACGAACCAACAGGAAAAAAATTCTGGTTCAAAGCCCTGCTTTTACGTTTTATCAGTGAAAATGCATGCATGTACATGCATGTTGCATAAGTTATAACACCCTATCCTGTTTTAATAAGAGTCAACCCACAATCAATGAAGTCAAATCAGTCTTAGTTGAGCAAGTCAGTAACGGTATTTCTTACTTTCACCGTAAATTTTTATTTATATGACTTTGGTCTCTAGCTGTAAAAGGCCTCGGCCTTAAAACCGGCTACCGCTGTGACATCACGCGCTCAGGGTTGGCTGGCTCAGCGGTGCAGCTCGAATGCCAACTTTGCAGTCGATTTTAACTCTCAAAAATTTATTTTTTAATTCCCATTTATGCAGCATACAAGAGTCAAGGGTGGAGATACTATCCACTCAGAAATGTATTTAAAAATAAACGTTCTGCGCATCTCCTTTAACTAGGAGAGAGTGTGTTCATCGTACTGCTCGCTCTACCATTTAACGATGATTTTTGTGCTGCGATGCTTTTAGGAAACCCACCCTCAGATCAGTCACTGAGGGCTGGTTCTAACAAAGTGTTTCACAGCATTAAAAGAAAACTCTGCTGCAAACAAAAGTACTCACTCTGTTTAAACTTAATGTAAACCGTATATAAAATTGCAGTAACTCATCTCATCTGTAGCCGCTTTATCCTGTTCTACAGGGTCGCAGGCAAGCTGGAGCCTATCCCAGCTGACTACGGGCGAAAGGCGGGGTACACCCTGGACAAGTCACCAGGTCATCACAGGGTCGACACACAGACACAGACAACCATTCACACTCACATTCACACCTACGGTCAATTTAGAGTCACCAGTTAACCTAACCTGCATGTCTTTGGATTGTGGGGGAAACCGGAGCACCCGGAGGAAACCCACGCGGACACGGGGAGAACATGCAAACTCCACACAGAAAGGCCCTCGCCAGCCATGGGGCTTGAACCCGGACCTTCTTGCTGTGAGGCGACAGCGCTAACCACTACACCACCGTGCCACCCCCATTGTGAGTTATACAATTTAAAATCAAAGTTTATATTAGTTAATCTTCGCTTGCATACATTTACACACACCACGAACAGGATCCTTTTTTTCTCCCCCACCCCAAATCTGTCCCTCTGAGTTACATGTTGGTCCTGGGATCGAGATGCTGACCTCTTCTGCTCCTCGGACCTGCCTGATCCATCCTGGTGCCCTGTGTCTGGTTGGAGTCTCATCGCATCGCTCCTGTGGAGGACGGCCCCATGTGGACGGTTGGGGGTCGCGCCTGGAGGACGCTCTGGACTCTTGCAGTGGTGCTTTTGTGGCTGGGGACTGCGGTTGTCGTGAACGGTTTTGCGCTCAGGTTTCCGTCGGTGGGGGATTTATAGCATCAGCGAAACTGACTTCATGTTAAAACTGTTAATGTTATAGTCATGTTGCCTGTTGTTGCCCAAATGAGGATGGGTTCCCTTTTGAGTCTGGTTCCTCTCGAGGTTTCTTCCTCGTGTTGTCTGAGGGAGTTTTTCCTTGCCACCGTCGCGCTCATTAGGGATAGAGTAGGGATAAAGTTAGCTCATATTTTAAGTCGTTCAAATTCTGTAAAGCTGCTTTGCGACGATGTTTTTTGTTAAAAGCGCTATACAAATAAACTTGACAATTACAGATTTTCATGACGATCAAATTTCTTATGTAAATCCTACTGTCTATTAATGACTTTCGAATAAACCTGCTCACATACAAGTTGAACAAGAGTGCTCCGAGAGCACAATATCCCCTGCTACAATATATTGCAAACGAAATTGCAATATGCGTATTACTGTCCTATAACAAAGCCTTTTCCCAAGTTTCGTGAAATGGCTCCAAAAATTGTAAGAGGAGTTGATTTCAGAAGGCGAAAGACCTTTCTGGGACTGACGGACGGACAGACGGATGGACTGACTTCGCCACGACATAATCCCCCTTCGGGCCTTTCAGCGAGCGGGGGATGAAAATGAGACCAAATGCAAGATATTTTACATAAAATGCGTTCTCGAGAATATATTACTAAGAAAGAACAACAACTCAGGGATTTAATCATTATTTGATTTTCAGGGAGTGCGTATATCTAAACATACTATTTTGTACAAAGATTTCATTGCTTGCTTGTAAATAGCTTGACCAATGATGCGTCACGGTGGTGTAGTGGTTAGCACTGTCACCTCACAGCAAGAAGGTTCTAGGTTCGAGCCCAGCAGGGGCCTTTCTGTGTGGTTTGCATGTTCTCCCTGTGTCAGCATGGGCTTCCTCTACAGTTCAAAGACATGCAGTTAGGTTAATGTGGGGCGGCCTTGGGCTGAAGTGCCCTTGAGCAAGGTACTTAACTCCTGACTGCTCTCCAGGCGCTGTAGTATAGACCCTTTTCACGTGACGTCACGACAAACGCGGCCGCCATTTTGGACATGTACTACCAGTAGTTTACCACAGCCAACATTGAGGAACGGCAGCAAAGAAAGTGTTTATTTTCAGCAAGACTTCCATCATGCCACTATATTGTTGTGCACCTGGATGTAGTAACCATCAACAAACAAGGCAAGGGTTATCATTTTATCGGATCCCGACAGAGAAGGTGGATAGCGGCCATTAACAGATTGGCAGCCCTCGGCATACCAGCGCTTGTGTAGTGACCACTTTGTTGGAGGTAAGACGAATAAAATTAGCCAGAAAAGGCATTACATTGCTGTTAACATTCTGTGGCGGCGAGTGTGTAACCAAATAGGCTAAAATAACCCATTGTAACCTCTTTGTTCTTCTGTAGTAGCTATTAGCTAACGACATTAGCTAGCGTTGTGTTCCTTTGCTGTTGGTAGACTGTAGGACAGATCAGAGGCAGTGTCCTACAAACAGCGCTTAATTTGAGGGGGAGCAAGCCGGAGCGCACTCCGGAACCTCGGGCGTTGGCTCCGGCAGCTATTTACACTGGATCCGGTGATCCAACACCTCTTTTGACTATGTAACAAAAAAAAAAAAAAACAAATAATTAAATAAAAAAAAATGCAAGTTTATTTAGTGTTAATGTCTGATTTTGATATCTGTCTTGTTGGTGATTTCTCTCATGAAACGACACCCACAAAATATCTGCAGATGAGCTTAATTTGCAGTGTTATTACAAAACATGCCCAGAAGCGCAGCGCAGCGCCCCGCCCCCTTTTTTCCGCATCGGAGCCGCTCATCCTCTGCGCTCCGGGACCTCCCACTTTACAAATTAAGCACTGCCTACAAATAAGTGTTCAAAACAAGAGGAACATGTATTTGTCTCTTAAATCCAGGCCGTTCCCTGTAATCTGTAACAATGGTTGGAGAAAGTAATGGCAAATAGTGAGTGCACAAACCATAGAAGGTAAACTGTACACAGCGCCAGGGCAGTGTGATGGTATGTCTACTTTTAGATTGTGTTAGCTTATCAATGAACACACTCGTCACTCGACGAGTTTCACGTCTTTACGACGGATACTTAAATGTGTGTTAGGTATTATTGTTGCAGTCTAAGCAGTCATTGTAGCAGCTAGATGAGCGAGAACCGAAAGGGTCTGTGTCATAAACCGTTATTTCTGTACGGCGTTGCTAATGTGTCGTTACTGTTGTTATTTCTCCCTCTGCTCGCCCTGTAAATGCCCTACGTCGCTGGATAGCGAAGGTGTTTTCTGCATCTCGCTCCTTTTTCTTGTATGTTCTCCGTTTGTCGCCTTCCTCGCATTCAAACCAATTCGAGCCGAAGTCCGCTACATGTCCAAAATGGTGGTCGCGTTTACGAAGGTCACGTGACTGAAAAGGGTCTATAGATAGTTTTCACATGACGTCACAGAGTCGGGGATTCCCTGGTGGCGGCCATCTTGGAGGGCTAGCTTACCGTACGGGTCACTGAGCATTCACTGTAGCGCGCGAGTTACATTCATTTATATATTATTTACATTTATAGTTACATTACTACTATTTAAAGCTAGCAATGGTGCACACCTGTTGTATTCACGGCTGTCGTAATAGGTCAGATGATGACGTCAAGCGGAGCTTTTATGGAATTCCCACTGTACGGGAGCACGAAGCCGAGCAAACAAACTCAGCATACAAAGGAGAAATCTATGGCTTGCGAGAATCAACCGCAAGGATTATCAGCCTTCCAAACACAGCAAAGTCTGCTCCGATCATTTTATAAGTGGTAAGTTGTTTAAATAAACAATCAATTGTGTAAGTTTGTTTTTGGAAACCAAAACATCATGTAAACAATCTCTGGAGAATGCCTAACTGGAACCGCTGAGTGTACGTTTATATTGTAATGTACACTTAATATCGCTCGTTTGTCACGTTTCTATTTGACACTCGTCACTTCACTCACGCAAGGGTCATTTTTGAAAAACATTTTAGGTCTATTCTGTATGATTTGATTTGTGTTTGGGATGCAAACAGCGCGCCTTTTGGCGGATGCCGCCTGAATCGCGCAGATCCGGGTTTTTTTTTTTTGGGGGGGGGGGGGGGGGGGGGGGTTGGAGTGTTTGATTATAATTTCAAAGTAAATTCTGTATTAAAATTACTAAATAAGCAAATCCGTTACAGTCCATGAAACAGGAAGTATAGGGATGAGAAAAAAACAGTTTAAATCGGGAAGCTGCGCACACTTGTGCAGCCTGAGCGGTGTGCAGGACTGCGCAAATGTGCGCAGCTTCCCGATTTAAACTGTTTTTTCTTATCCTTATACTTCCTGTTTCATGGACTGTAACGGATTTGCTTATTTAGTAATTTTGATACAGAATTTACTTTGAAATTACAATCAGACACTCCCAACGTCCCCCCTAAAAAAAAAAAAACGGATCTGCGCGATTCAGGCGGCATCTGCCAAAAGGCGCGCTGTGAATATATAAAGTTGTATACATCAGACAGCCTTTAAAGTTTGATGAAGTCAGTTTCAGGCTTTGGAGCAGGCTTTGGCAGTTTCAGGCTTTGGCAGCCCTGGATAGTCACTTGAAAACGCATCTTTGTCCGCTTCGTAGGGGTCAATTCCCCCAATCAAGGCCAGTTTGGCTGCATACCGTTGTGGTGAGATGTCGTCTAATGTATCTATATACTTCTGTTTGCTTGATTTTGCCAACATTGATCTTTATTTTAGAAAACTGACTATACAACTTCATAAATTCGTCCGAGATAACGTAGCCGGTAGTGGCGATGGTCCGTTTTGTTTGCCCTCCAAGATAGCAGCTGGGGGGCGTTCCCCGGAATGCCGTGACGTCAGTGAAAACTATCTATAGAGAGCGTGCACGTGACGTCACGTGATATTTGTTTATCTGCCATCTTGGACGGCATGGCCGCACATAGAACTTAGACGAACCCGTTCTAATTATCAAGTGTGTGGGAGTAGATCTTTCGAGAATGGTTATATCTTGTTCAGCATTTGGTTGTACCAATAGACAGGGCCAAAAGGAGGGCCTGTCATTTTATAGATTCCCCGCAGACGCGGAGAGACGCGCAAAATGGGTGTCCGCTGTGCGAAGAGAAAACTGGTACCCCAGTCCTACCAGCCGAATTTGTAGTGAACACTTCATATCAGGTAGGTGTAATCTTCTAATACATTTATATCTGATATTGAATAATAATTCTGCACAGATAAAGATAGCGGTGATTTGTGATTTTTTTTTTTCCAGACAAAAACATACATATTTACAACCCTGCCGTTATCTGGAACTGAGTTTAGATTTCGAACATTCTTACGATAAAACGTCCTGCATAGTCTCTTTATGATAAACGTCTTAATGCCACTTACCCGTGAGGTTATCAAGTAGACATTCTTCTTCGGAACCTTCCAGAGGTATAGTTGGGATACCCATCCCGCAACAAAATATTTATAAGCTTCCAGGCTCTTGTAAGCTTTGAGGGCTTTGCCAGTGTAACACGATTCACGATTAACAAGAAAATTGTAAATGTCGTGGTAGGCCAGATCGGGCAAATCGCCGGCACCGCAGCTCCGAATTTCCCTGAACAAGGATTGCGGCAAGTTGTACGGATCTGCAATCCCCAACCTGGAACACTTTTCCACGTAACGCTGCCTCACGTCACCTTCAAGATGCTGAACAAACTTAGACAAGTAATCGCGCGATGTAGATGGGGTATTTTCCGAATTTTCTTGGGGATTACTGCCTGGATCCATTACGCTCACGCAAAGTAAACAATCCTGAAGCCGTCCAATATGGCGGAGTAAACACGGACGGGTCACGTGACTGCACATCCTCTACAGGGAGGGAAAGTAATCTCATCGCCCCCTACTGGATGCGTTCCAACCTCTATGGCAAAACGAATGGGAATATCTTTTCAAAAAATTACATTTCGGGTTACACTTCAAAGTTAAGACAATGGCTTCCATATGTTGTGCATGTCGGGCAGCTCTATCGATCCTGGTGATCAGACTTTATTTTTTCCACCGATTTGAATGTTTTTGAATAAGCTGATCAAAGACTACACGGACCCGACGTCGCGTATGTGATGTCACCGCAATTCTAGCGCCTTTCCAAATCTGTAGCAGGTAGCGGCCGGCGAGTAGCCTACATCAACATGCCGATTTGTATAGCGTGGTTGGCGGAGTATTTCTGTACCAATAAGAAATGCATCCCTCGTGGGGATAACCATTACAGATCAGGGCATGTAGTCAACTGCCGCTATTCACAGGGAGAGCTGTCGGCACTCGTAAGGGCAAGTATGAAGAACAAAACTTATCAAGCCTACTGCTGACGTAACACGAGCGACTCTGACGAGACAGTTTGGTTGGAGTCCGTTTCTGACAGGTTAGGCGCTATTTCGATCTTTTAAAAAGACAGCGAAATTTCACCTGATGCTTTCACAGTTAGTAGATAATCCCAACATATACAACATATTTTTTGGGGGTGTACAAGTTCCACGTCATAACTTCGTGGGATTTTTTTAAAAAATCGAGTCTATGGGATTTTCAATAGTATGGCTCTCGGCTTAAGAACGCTACCACTAGGATCGCTGTGTTTCACCTTCCTTCCCTATGGCTGCCCACTGCTCTGGGTGTGTACGTGTGCTCACTGCTTCAGATGGGTTAAATGCAGAGGCTGAATCTCACTGTGCTTGAAGAAGTGTGCGTATGACAAATAAAGGTTTCTTCCTTTCTTGATGCGAAACTGATATTTTCTAGACTAGGTGATCATACAGTGAAGATTTCAAACTACAGTCAAGTTTATTAGTATAGCGCTTTTAACAATAGACATTGTCCCAAAGCAGCTTTACAGAATTTTAATGACTTAAAACATGAGCTAATTTTATCCCTAATCTATCCCCAATGAGCAAGCCTGTGGCGACGGTGGCAAGGAAAAACTCCCTCAGATGACACGAGGAAGAAACCTCGAGAGGAACCAGACTCAAAACGGAACCCGTCTTCACCTGGACGACAACAGACAACATGATAACATTAACAGTTTTAACATTAAGTCAGGCGGCATGGTGGTGTAGTGGTTAGCGCTGTCGCCTCACAGCAAGAAGGTCTGTGTTTGAGCCCCGTGGTCGGCGAGGGCCTTTCTGTGCGGAGTTTGCATGTTCTCCCTGTGTCCACGTGGGTTTCCTCCAGGTGCTCCGGTTTCCCCCACAGTCCAAAGACATGCAGGTTAGGTTAACTGGTGACTCTAAATTGACCGTAGGTGTGAATGTGAATGGTTGTCTGTGTCTAAGGCGCTGTCCACACGGCAACAGATTCAGGTGAATCTGATAAAATTGTTTATCGTTTAGGGCTGGCGTCCACACGGCACCGGCGTTTTGGGTGCCCCAAAATGAAATCTTTTGAGAACGGGTCCCAGAGTGGAAAAATCTGGCAACGGCGCCGTTGCGAAGTCGTCTGGATGAGTAGAACGGATTTGTTTACGATGACGTCACAACCACGACTGCCAGTGCTTCACGCCGGGTAGAAGTGTAACGAACTCGATGCGAGTTGTCAACAAATCCTATAACTTGGTTCATGAAACGCGCTTACAAAATATTTTCACTGTGAATATTTATTGTGTAATGGTGCAAAGTGAGAGAGTGTGTGAGAGAATAGCCCTTAGGGCAAAGTCTTTAGTCCAAACACTGCGGAAGCAGTACCAAACCGCGCACCGCCCGTGCGCTTTCCAAAAACAAAAACAATCCCGCCAGCAAAAATAGGAAAAAAAAAAAAAGGAGCAATCTCACCTCTTCAGATGTTGGTTTAAGTCCGACAATACATTCCTCAAAAAGGGCGTAGAAGAACAAAGTAATCCATCAACGTGTAGCATTCAATTTATTCCGGACCATTAAAGAATTCTGGAGGAGATCAGAATGTTGGCGTACCGGCTTCCATCTACCCCCATTCATTCCTCTTTCTGCGTCTTCTGTTTTACGCTATTGATTAATAATCAAAACTTTATGTGGCTAATGCTACAGAAGAAGGGGTTTATGCGCATGCGTCTACTTCTTCTATTGTTCTGGTGTCTCCGATGGGACCGTCTTACAGCGCACGTAGAGGTGTGGCATGTGTATTGCATCGTTTTCAGCAAGCATTGCGTTGCCATATGTACCTGAAATTTTACTGATCCGTTGCCCATGTGGACGTGATATTTAAAAAAAAAAAAAAATCTCGTTGCCATCGTCATGTGGATGTAGCCTATGTGTCAGCCCTGTGATGACCTGGCGACTTGTCCAGGGTGTACCCCCTTCTTTCGCCCGTAGTCAGCTGGGATAGGCTCCAGCTTGTCTGCGACCCTGTAGAACAGGATAAAGCGGCTAGAGATGATGAGATGAGACATTAAGTCAGTTTCATTGATGTTACAACACTTCATTAATGGAAACTTGAGTGCAAAACTGTTCATGTCGACTGCAGTCCTAAAGTTAGCACGTCAACTGTAGTCAACTATATAATTCCCCCAACAACGTCTCAAGCCCAGAACTGATTGGTACCTTCATACACACCTCTGAACGCCTGGCTGACTCGGCTCCACTTTGGATTTTCGGATCAAGTGCCGGCTTGTTGTATGTTCCAAGAACGAAACATTGACAGACATTGTCCCAAAGCAGCTTTACAGAATCTGAATGACCCAAGACATGAGCCAATTTTATCCCTGATCTATCCCCAATGAGCAAGCCCGTGGCGACGGTGGCAAGGAAAAACTCCCTCAGACGACACAAGGAAGAAACCTCAAGAGGAACCAGACTCAAAACGGAACCCATCCTTACCTGGACGAGAACAACAGACATGATTATAACATTAACGGTTTTAACATGAAGTCAGTTTCGTTGATGTTATAACTCTTCATTAAAGGAGTACGCCACCCCCAGGTGAAATTGAGTCAGTCCCTAGAGTTGGATGAGTGAGCCAAAGCGTTTTGTAGCCGACCCAGCCATTGCCCTGATCTAGAAACGCCCCGGTTAGCTTAGCGTAGTCGCTGTAATCTGGCATGTCCAGCTAGCATGTCGTTGCAAAAGTGAATCAGATAACTCAAGATTTTTTATAATTATTTCTCATGACCTGTACATTCACATCGAGTACACATATCAATGCAAATTAACACGAAGGGATTTACTAGACCAATTTATATCTGGAACTATTTTCGGCCACAGCACAGGCAAAGCACCGCTGCAGGCGCAAAGACACCACGCAGCACCTGAAAACCCTCAACTTCCGTCAATACACCAGCGTGACTACTAAGTTCTCTGCTACTAGCAGTGTTGCCAGATACTGCTGACGTTTTCCAGCCCAAAATACGTTCAAAACCCACCAAAATGCACTTGAAACCGCCCAATCTGGCAACACTGGCTACTAGGCTGACACTGACAGGTGCTGCGTGGTGTCTTTGCGCCTGCAGCGGTGCTTTGCCTGTGCTGTGGCCGAAAATAGTTCCAGATATAAATTGGTCTAGTAAATCCCTTCGTGTTAATTTGCATTGATGTGTACTCGATGTGAATGTACAGGTCATGAGAAATAATTATAAAAAATCTTGAGTTATCTGATTCACTTTTGCAACGACAATGCTAGCTGGACACGCCGGATTACAGCGACTATGCTAAGCTAAGCTAACCGGGGCGTTTCTAGATCAGGGCAATGGCTGGGTCGGCTACAAAATGCTTTGGCTCACTCATCCAACTCTAGGGACTGCAGGGACTGACTCAATTTCACCTGGGGGTGGCGTACTCCTTTAACCTTCATCCTACCAAGTGGGGTCCATCTGGACCCCGCACCTATATGTTTGTTTGCCATTTTAAAAAATATGTGACATACTGCCTCACCGTTTTATGAATTTGTCGGAATTTATGTCTTAATTAAAACACTAAAGCACCGGAAGATCAGCTTTTTGCATTGTGAAGGTATAATTAATTTGTTACTGGGGTCCAACCGGACCCCAGAGTAAAGTTTATCTGTCTTTCATTTTATAATTGAATAGCACACTGAAAGTTAACTTCTTTTATTTCTTTTATGTTCCATAATGAAACTACCAAGGCATTCCTTCTTGGTGTCCGTGTGGACCCCACTGCTGCAATAAGCACAGGCTGCAAAACAAAAGCCCGAAATTATTTTACAATTACTTTTTTGTTTTAAATTCTGTAAGAAAAGACCTAAGTTGTAATCCAGAATGTTTTACAGCTGCATGAGCTGCAAACATCATGTATATAATGCCAATTTTTTTTTTTGTGGCGCTATAATTTGCTACATGTATGCTAGTTATTGCAATATTATTGCAATGTTATTGCATTTATAATACATCATTGATATTCAGCCATAGTGGATTTTGTTCTTCAATAAAGTTATGTCTGTTTGCTGCATTGAATTGGTTCTTACTGCATTGATTTCAAGGTATTCCCTCCTGGGGTCCATACGGACCCCGCCTGGTAGTTTGTGTATGTAAAATTGGCTGGTAGGATGAAGGTTAAGTGTGTTCTTTATGCCTTGGGCCCTTTAGTGTATTGCTGTTATTAATACAAGATGTTCTGAACAAAACTTATCTGGTGATTTTGTCTTTATAAGCTTTAATTTTAAAGAAAAGTATTGGGGTCCAAACGGACCCCACATGGTAAGATTAAGGTGTAAAATAGCATGGTAGGATGAGGGTTAATGGAAACTTGAGTGCAAAACTGTTCATGACGACTGCAGTCCTAAAGTTAGCACGTCAACTACTGTACATAATGCCCCAACAACGGCGGCACGGTGGTGTAACTGGTTAGCACGGTCGCCTCACAGCAAGAAGGTTCTGGGTTTGAACCCAGCAGCTGGCGAAGGCCTTTCTGTGTGGAGTTTGCATGTTCTCCCCGTGTCTGCGGGGTGCTCCGGGTTCCCCCACAGTCCAAAGACATGCAGTTAGGTTAATATGGGACGGTCTTGGGCTGAGGTGCCCTTGAGCGAGGCACCTAACTCCTGACTGCTCCCCGGGCGCTGTTAGCATGGCTGCCCACTGCTCTGGGTATGTGTGTGTGTTCACTGCTTCAGATGGGTTAAATGCAGAACTTCATACACATCTCTGAACGCCTGGCTGACTCGGCTCCACTTTGGATTTTCGGACCAAGTGCCGGCTTGTTGAATGAAACGGCATGTCGAACCTACCATTAATACCGTACCATGTTTAATTCAGCATATTAATAGGAAGTTCATTTCCAAACAGTTCTTTTCTCAATATATTTCATGTCACTAACTCTCTGACCATTTCAATTTTTTTGTCCTGACTTGGTATTTGATCATACTCTTTTTTTGTTGTTTTGCAGTGTGAGCTATGAAAGGATTCTTCATCAGTAAAACCCATCATGATCAGTAATAGAAGTGATTAGTGTTTACAGGAATTAATCCCTGGGAGAATCAAGAGGAAAGTTGGGAAGCTCTGGAGTTCATTCAGCTCTGCCATTGTTCTGGCTGGAAATGAAACATCTCAGGCTTTTAACAGACACGAGATTAAATCTAAAAATACTGCAAGAGAAACTGCACACTTTCAAGAGGCTAAATAACATCCTGCACCTTTTCCTTGGAGTGAAAACATTTACGCCACTTGTTTACCTACATTAGCATGAGCAGCTATTCAATTCGGCTTATTTTCTGCACCAGATAATATTCCTAAACTGCATTAAATTAAGAAAAGGGAACAAAAAGTGCACAGACTAATCCTAAATTCAAAATAAATACGAAGTAAAACATCTTGCATCCTCACGTGTCGACAAAATGCTAAACCTGCTCATTGATACCGGCGGTCCAAGCATGCTAAACTTATTAGCATAGCCTTCAGAATGTCAGTTTATTTCGTTTAAGTGAGTGTTTAAACACTTTATTAGAGTTTTACATACCTTTCTGATCCCTCGAACACACGTTCGAGATAGAATTAGCTCAATTCTCCTCCTTTAAAAGATGTTAAAAGACGCTCCAATCTCGAAACCGACTAAAGGCCAAGAACCGATCCGGGGATTTTCCTGCTCGGTGGCGCCGCAGGCCGCTCACCCTGACATGCCTGTGAAAAGCACAGCGAAACTCGGAGCAGTCTCTCTATAAACAACTTGAAATCGTGTCTTGAGTTTCCAGAGTGTCTAAAGAATAAACTCCCAGTGTGGAAAAGTCATCTATACGCCCGCTTTTAACTTAATTTCGGGTTCACAGCAACAGCACAAGGATCCGTTTGACCACCAAACCCCCCCAACAGGAACCTGAATAATAAATAATTAGCATCATACGGAGAACATACCGGAAACCTGGTTAAGTTTTTATTTTAAAAACATAAAGTAAAATATTCTTCACAAACCAAACACACACAAAGCTAATGTATTTAAATACATTTATTATATTTCCTATACGTTCTTATTATTTGTTCTTATTTCAAATGTGCACAAAAATCTGGCTAGATATCTTTATTTCCCCCTTCAAACGGTTCAGAGACGGGATTACATCTCGAAAATAGTCTTCTACTCAACATTCAAGCGTTAACTTTGAGATACTTATAATAAACAAGACTTGGCAATTATACGCTGTTTACAAATAACAAATAAATAAAATAAAGGTCTGATTTCTTGAATGTTCCTTCTTGTAGCACAAATCCGGAACTATTTCAGCCGGTATTGTTGCAGGTAGGACTCTAATAGTGCAACACCTTTCCTTTATGGATAATGGATATGTGCTTCTTATAATATAAGCGCTCTATATAGTGCTTTTTAAATCATATATACGAGTGTATACTTTAAAACTAGCAATTTCTGATTTTTTTCTGTCTTTCCGGTTTTCTTTATTTGTTAGTGAAGCTATATTTACGCGTGTAACTGGTAACTTTCGTTTTGAAATTGTGTGTTTGTGGTTTAATATGCTGGTTAATTACAGCAGTAGTGGCAGCTCGGAAGATGAAAATGAAGTCATTGTTGCTGACAGAAAGCGCCGGAGAAGAAATAATAGTGCCAGAGATGTGAGTCCAGGTGAAAGGAAAAATGTCCCAGGAAATATTCTTCTACTCAACATTCAAGCGTTATCTTTGAGATACTTATAATAAACAAGACTTGGTAATTATACGCTGTTTACAAATAACAAATAAATAAAATAAAGATCTGATTTCTTGAATATTCCTTCTTGTAGCACAAATCCGGAACTATTTCAGCCGGAATTGTTGCAGGTAGGACTCTAATAGTGCAACAAATAACTGTTTGTTATTTGTAAACGCTGTTTACAAATAACAAATAAATAAAATAAAGGTCTGATTTATTGAATATTCCTTGTAGCACAAATCCGGAACTATTTCAGCCGGTATTGTTGCAGGTAGGACTCTAATAGTGCAACGCTGTATGTACTTATACTTTTAAAACTAGCAATTTCTGTTTTTTTCTCTTTCCGGTTTTCTTTATTTGTTAGTGAAGTAACTGGTAACTTTCGTTTTGAAATTGTGTGTTTGTGGTTTAATATGCTGGTTAATTACAGCAGTAGTGGCAGCTCGGAAGATGAAAATGAAGTCATTGCTGTTGACAGAAAGGAAAAATGTCCCAGGAAATATTCTTCTACTCAACATTCAAGCATTATCTTTGAGATACTTATAATAAACAAGACTTGGCAATTATACGCTGTTTACAAATAACAAATAAATAAAATAAAGGTCTGATTTATTGAATATTCCTTGTAGCACAAATCCGGAACTACTTCAGCCGGTATTGTTGCAGGTAGGACTCTAATAGTGCAACACCTTTCCTTTATAGATAACGCTGTATGTACTTCTGATAATGTAAACGCTCTATATAGTACTTTTTAAATCATATATATATATATATATATATATATATATATATATATTAGTGTATACTTTAAAACTAGCAATTTTTTTTTCTCTTTCCGGTTTCCTTTATTTGTTAGTGAAGGAATTGGTAACTTTCGTTTTGAAATTGTGTGTTTGTGGTTTAATATGCTGGTTAATTACAGCAGTAGTGGCAGCTCGGAAGATGAAAATGAAGTCATTGTTGCTGACAGAAAGCGCCGGAGAAGAAATAATAGTGCCAAAGATGTGAGTCCAGGTGAAAGGAAAAATGTGCCAGGAAATCAGGTTTGGTGCGTCAAAGCATAATAAATCATAAATAGATAACGTTGTTTGTTTGTTTGTTTGTTTTTCCAGAATGAAAGTAAACAATTTGCTTTTATGCAGGATTTCAGGTCCAGAGAAGATTAAAGGTTCATGTCAGGACTCTGTGGCTCGCCTTCCTCTGCCTGCCTCTGTGATGGAGATGTTCAGAGATTCAGAAGAGCAGCACACAGACGACAGCTCCCAACATGGAGGACGACTCCGGTCTTTCCAACACGAGAGAGGAAACTGGGCTACTTATGTCTACATGCCATGTAAGATCCTGGTCACACGACAGCATGCGATGGGTTTGCGAATACTTGGCGATGAAAAACTGGTAGCATCACCACAGGCTTGCCGTACTCAGTCCGACTCGTGACTTGACTTGGACTCGAGCACTGATGACTCAGACTCGTACATTAACTGCCTTCGGACTCGTAAATTAAAGACGACTTGATTTTTTTTTTTGGAACATGCCATAATAATCTGGCATAAGATATTTATATCGACATTCATTTTTGTACAGGGCGGCACGGTGGTGTAGTGGTTAGCGCTGTCGCCTCACAGCAAGAAGGTCCTGGGTTCGAGCCCCGTGGCCGGCGAGGGCCCTTCTGTGCGGAGTTTGCATGTTCTCCCCGTGTCCGCGTGGGTTTCCTCCGGGTGCTCCGGTTTCCCCCACAGTCCAAAGACATGCAGGTTAGGTTAACTGGTGACTCTAAATTGACCGTAGGTGTGAATGTGAGTGTGAATGGTTGTCTGTGTCTATGTGTCAGCCCTGTGATGACCTGGCGACTTGTCCAGGGTGTACCCCGCCTTTCGCCCGTAGTCAGCTGGGATAGGCTCCAGCTTGCCTGCGACCCTGTAGAACAGGATAAAGCGGCTAGAGATAATGAGATGAATGAGATTTTTGTGCAAATTTTGTGCAAGAGTGTCACACCTGCACTAGGGTGCATCAGTTGCCCTCACTTTCATAAAATGTGATGCGTTTTTGTTTGGGTGTTCCTTTTCAACAATAAAGACATACTGTAAATGTTTTGACCATATTCAAAAGTCTAATGGTGGCACCATGAGGTTCATTTTTTGCCAAAAAATGCTTATGTTTTCGCGTAAGGTTTGAATCACAATGTTGAGCTCCATTTATTGATTTCTTGTGAGCCAGAGATCATGTTAAGAACCTTTGCAAGGGATTGAGAAGCATTAATGTGATCCATAATACATTTGTGTTGTTTAAAAGTAGTTGCACAATGATTCAATGAACAGCTGAAACTCAAACTGTGCTTGATAATAGATTTAGAATATGTACTAAAATGTGTATCTAAGATATTTGGTATACTCTATAAGGTGCCATAATGTTTCATGAAAAGTGATCGAAATTTTGTCATAAAAGTCATAAAATAGCAGCTTTTTCCATAATTTTGAGCTCCTGGTGCCACCATTACACTTTTTTGAATTTTGCCAAAATATTTCACCCAGTGTGTTTTCTTACCAAAAGGAACATAAAAACAAAAATGCATCATGATCGGAGGAACTTTTCATTTTTAGGGGGCAACTGATGCACCCTAACCTGCACGCCTTGGTGCATGCATCAGATAGACTCTCGGGTGCACCAAGCGGACTCTTTCGTGCTTGCCCCGTAAACGGTTTCACAGAAAAGCAGCAACAGCCATCGTCAAATGGTGCGGTTGGAGTCTTGTTCTCGGCCTCGACACGGCTCGAAAGTTTCTTTAATGACTTGGACTTGAACACTGGGGACTCGAGACTGGACTCGAGGTTTAGTGACTCAACTACAAGACTGCATCACCACCAATCGTGTGATGCATGGCGAATGTTCTCCAAGCTCCGCAAGTTTTTTTTTTTTTTTGGTGTGACTCCATCTCATGAGTGGCCAAAAATGTTGTGAAAAATTTCAATGTGTGCGTTGAAATTTGGTGGCGACGTTTTCGTCGGTAAACTAAGCGGTGAATACTCGCAGATAGGATTGGGAATACTTCAAGACTCAAAGCATACAGATGAGAACTGGTGTAAGGTTGTGTGATCTAAGCCAATGTCTCAGTCTGCTGATTGGCAATTACAAATGTTTGGATATCTTTTTTGGGTGGCATGGTGGTGTAGTGGTTAGCACTGTCGCCTCACAGCAAGAAGGTCCTGGGTTTGAGGTCGGCGGGGGCCTTTCTGTGCGGAGTTTGCATGTTCTCCCCATGTCCGCGTGGGTTTCCTCCGGGTGCTCCGGTTTCCCCCACAGTCCAAAGACATGCAGGTTAGGCTAACTGGTGACTCTAAATTGACCGTGTGTGTGTGTGTGAATGGTTGTGTGTCTCTATGTATCCAGGCTGTACCCCGCCTCTCGCCCATAGTCAGCTGGGATAGGCTCCAGCTTGCCCGTGACCCTGCACAGGATAAGTGGTTATGGATCATGGATTGTATGAGGGTCACCTGGTTCAGTTTTCACACTCCAGCCCATGAATGTTGGCTTGAATCTGCAGTTTCTATTTCAGATGAGCCTGAAGACGTGTTCCTGGAGTTACTGGGTGAGCTACGGGTTTGTGCCGCAGCTCATGGCATCACCTTGACCCAAGCTGAAGAGTTTCACATCAGCCTCTCAAAGACGGTGGTCCTGCGACACCACTGGATTCAGCCGTTTGTTCAGTCGCTGCGTTCTGCACTAGCAAAATGTGGCGGGTCTGTATCTGTTTTCTCAGAAATAACCTATTTCACCTGACAATTGCTTCATGGCCTACCGTATATTAACTGTAAGCATTGATTTTTGCAGCTTTGTTTGCCTAGCAGATAAACTGAAGGTGTACTCCAATCAAGAAAAAACAAGGTACGTTCTCATTTGTGGCTTGATTGCCTTTTTTGAGGCTGTGTTATATTTGCATGTATTTGTGGAATGTAACGGACAACGAATGTATTATTTGGAATGAACAGATGATTAACAGTTATTCCACGAAATCGAGTCTTACATGAGCGAATAGTCGACGAGGCGCGTAGCACCGAGTCGGCTATAAACCATGTACGACGAGATTTGAGTGGAATAACTGTTTTATTCTATCCACATTCACTGGATTTTGAAAAACGGAGCATTTTTATTGTTTACAAATTTGATAAATAAATACTTTTCACATAAAACGTCTGACAGAATAATTTCAACTCAGAATGTAAACAAACCGGCAAAATGACAGTATCGATTTTTGAAAAATGCGATAATTCTTTTTTTTTTTCCAAGAGTTATTTTCTTACCATCAAATACTTTCATTCCATATTTTGTTGCTTTTGTATTTTGGGGGGGTTTTGTTTCTGAGTAGAGTTTTTATTTCGTTCTCGGTTGGTTCAGCAACACACTCCGCCATTTTGTTTTTCTCTACTCTTGGTATATGAGCTGATAGCCTTGTAGTAGAGTAACCAATCAGAGTGTGCGATTTGCTCATATCCAGGGAATGTGGATAGAATAATGTTTTATGCAGATGTGAATCACAGGCACACACACACACACCTTCCTTTTAATAATTAGCATGCAGTGCAGGGTCTCGGGTTTAAATTTGGCTACTGGTTTGTTGATATTTTGGGAAATAGAATTATTCGTTAGAAAATATCATGGGCAGAAATATTCACTGCATGAACTAGTGAGGTAGCTGAGGTTGAGGAACTCTCAGAGCCAGGATTCATACATCGTGCTGGCATTTGTGTGTGTGTGTGTGTGTGTGTATATATATGTGTGTATATGTATATTATATATGTATATTATATATATATATATATATATATATATATATATATATATATATATATATATATATATAGTTGCCCCCTAAAAATGAAAAGTTCCTCCGATCATGATGCATTTTTTTTTTTTTTTTATGTTCCTTTTGGTAAGAAAACACACTGGGTGAAATATTTTGACAAAATTCAAAAGTTTAATGGTGGCACCAGGAGCTCAAAGTTATGGAAAAAGCTGCTATTTTATGACAATTTCGATCACTTTTCATGAAACATTATGGCACCTTATAGAGTATACCAAATATCTTAGATACACATTTTTAGTACATATTCTAAATCTATTATCAAGCACAGTTTGAGTTTTAGCTGTTCATTGAATCATTGTTCAACTACTTTTAAACAATACAAATGTATTATGAATCACATTAATGCTTCTCAATCCCTTGCAAAGGTTCTTAACATGATCTCTGGCTCACAAGAAATCAATAAATGGAGTCCAACATTGTGATTCAAACCTTACGCGAAAACATAAAATAAGCGTTTTTTGGCAAAAAAAATGAACCCCATGGTGCCACCATTAGACTTTTGAATATGGTCAAAACATTTTACAGGATGTCTTTATTGGTGAAAAGGAACACCCAAACAAAAATGCATCAGATTTTATGAAAGTGAGGGCAACTGATGCACCCTATATAAATAAATTTTCCCCAGGGGAATAGTGATAGGAAGAAACTCTTTCTGGATTCGGCCACACCCACTTCATGTTTAAATCCGAATACAGATAAAGATATTGAAAATTTGAGCACAGCATAGATACAGATAACAATAGTAGCATTTGCATTATGCTCGAAATGTATTTATTTCATACATGGAGTTTTATCCAAAGTAAGCCAGACCTCGACTCAAGTGTATAGTTAATCAGTTGGCTTTGGGGGCGGGGTCATACAGTTAACCAATTAATAGAGGTTTGTCTTAAAGACTTTTCTGAAGTATCCGTTTGAAATCGTATCCAGTTCTACAGTGATGTCACTCTAAACATGTGGGTTTGTATCTTGCGCAACCAGAATAACTTTCCCTGCAGCTACATAAACTTTGTACCACCTTTATACTTGAAACTGGTGAGTCAGATTTCAGACCCTGATGAAAAATACATTTCAATTATTGTGACATCTCATCCTCTACAGGACTTTTCTTGGCATGGAAATCTCTACAGGTCACACGCAGCTTCTTGAGGTTGTGAAAAGAGTGGACGAGGTCATGGAAGAGTTCAACCTTAGCACTTTTTATGAGGTCTGCACAGTCAGTCATTCACAAAACAGCGTGTTTTTTGACGTCAATGTCTGCTTTCACTTGCTTACTTATTATTATTTGTCGTCTAGGAGCCATCGTTTCACTTGAGTCTGGCTTGGTGTGTTGGTGACCTCAGTGAAAAAGTGCAGTGTGCTTGTTTATCAGAGTTGCAGGTACAGTGCAGTGCTGAGTGTATATGGGTCTGTCTCAGAAACTGGGTACTGTGGGGGTCCCCCACTAAATATACTCAGTCATAAACTATACGGTTTTGAATGGTGATGTTGGTTTTAATTTGAAATAAAATGATGAAAGAAATAATACAGATAAAACTAAATCTTTGATGTGAATACTCTATTCAGAATTTGGCAAAAATTCTGCAAATTTGTGGAAAAATGGCGGCTTGATCTGAGACATGATAAACGGTTGACTACATCGCATTCCCTTAAAAAGGTTGTAGTCCACTGAAAAGTCTACAGTTATCACTAATTGTATTTTAAGTTGTAACTTTATACACCTAAGGATTGGTGCACTCACAGAATAATCATAACCGTAATAAAACATCATGCAAAATATTTGATCACCGTTGTAACTCCATTTTCCGCAAACCCAAAACCAATACGATCGTGTGTTTTGATCTAAACGGAAAGCCTCAGGGTCAAGGTCATGACCTCACCAAAAGTAGTAACTTAAAATCACTACGCCATATAAACATTTAGTTATAAATCTGCGATTTTGTTTTTTAAAACGAAAGCTGAAAGTTAGGTCTAGAATACGTTACGATGGTAGCTGGTCTTGTATGAATTTCTGAGCTATAAAATGAGTTGTGGTCTATTTTTTACCGTAGCGTGTTATTTGTGTGCGGGGAAGGACACACATTAACAATTTGCATGTGTAGAATGGAATTTTCCACTCCAACAGTTATGCCGCTTTTCCACTACCAACGCGGCTGAGTTGGGCTGAGCCGTGCGGTGCTGAGTCGAGCTGAGCGGGGCTGTTGGAGTTGCATTTCGACTACAACCGCGCTGAACCGTGCTGGCTGGAAGTGGGTGGACACATTGGGTGGAGTTAGCGAAAGTGGGTGGACGTCACGTGATGTCGTTAGGCGGCGCAAACAGTGACATCAGTGAGCTTTTAAGC
>NC_083576.1:74080383-74085383 GCF_027579695.1 Neoarius graeffei | reverse complement strand
CTTCCCTGAAAGAGACGTCGTCTGGATGGGAGCATATGTTGCTCTAGAACCTGGATATACCTTTCAGCATTGATGGTGTCTTTCCAGATGTGTAAGCTGCCCATGCCACACGCACTAATGCAACCCCATACCATCAGAGATGCAGGCTTCTGAACTGAGCGCTGATAACAACTTGGGTCGTCCTTCTCCTCTTTAGTCCGAATGACACGGCGTCCCTGATTTCCATAAAGAACTTCAAATTTTGATTCGTCTGACCACAGAACGGTTTTCCACTTTGCCACAGTCCATTTTAAATGAGCCTTGGCCCAGAGAAGACATCTGCGCTTCTGGATCATGTTTAGATACGGCTTCTTCTTTGAACTATAGAGTTTTAGCTGGCAACAGCGGATGGCACGGTGAATTGTGTTCACAGATAATGTTCTCTGGAAATATTCCTGAGCCCATTTTGTGACCGTCGTGCATCCGGCGGACAACACATGATGGCATGAGCTCATCACCTGTTGGCCAGATGAGCTAATAATGCTTGCGATTTTCATATCATTTAGTTATAAGGTCGGAAACAATATACAAAGCCTCCGTTTTTTAATCTCTAGTATAAATGAGATAACAAGTTAAGTCTCCCAGTTGTCAGTAACGGTTGGCTGCAGATGGATGGAAGTGCACAAAGGTTTATTTACAGCAGGCAAGCAACACAATAGTATCAAGCAAAAGAAGAGTCGATAAAAAGGTAAGGGTCATATGAGGCATAAACAGAGTATCAGAGAAAAAGCAAAAGGCAGAGTCCAAATAAACAAAGTCAAAACCAGAGAGTTTCACAGAGATTCAAGGCTTGGTATAGACATACACTAAGTACTGAGCATATACTTAGCAAAGTCTTGGTTCTTAGTTGAGGCCTTATATGCCTGTGCCATGCTAGGGCTCTAATCAGCAGCGGGTATGTAATAATTAGTCCTTGCAGCACACAGTGTGCACTCAGAGCACAAATGCACATGGACATGAATAACAATTTGAGGTGCACCAAGCATGAAAGCGCGCTTATGTGACGCGAATCAGGTTACAGTGTATGACTTAATGACTAAAATGATAAGTAATGTTCTATTTATAGTTAGGATAAATACAGAGGTGATTATAGGAAATCACGCAAGCTGATTGGTCGAGAAATTCAGACCATTTCTTAATAATCACCTCAAGCGACTCGGCAAAATGGCGGCCAATTGCTTTGTCAACGTAAGTGAGGAAGAATTACAAACAATGAAAGAAAATGCTGTTCCTAAAAGCACGAAGGATGCTCTGAAGTTTGGTCTAAAACTATTCAAAGGTAAGGTGGGATTGCGATCCATGTTATCGATTTCAAAACAAAGTATTTTATGTGACTCGGCATAGATAAGTGACACAAGTCTGCGTCACGCCGTTATTACATTTGCATGCTGCTCTTGAAGCTTGAAATCAATTATCTTTTAATGCAAATTTTTTTTCATCACCTGCAAATTTGTACTACAACAATTATTCACCTCAGGCTCAGTGAATATCGGTGAATAATAACCGAGACAAATAATTGTTAAAGGTTCTGACTGCAAAGTTGAATTCTGGGTAAAATGTTCCATTTCTATTGCAGTTTTGAGATGTTTCGCTGCTGCACACACACACTGTGTATCCTGTGTGTAAATGTTTTGCCGAGATAAAAAGCGTCCCGCATTTTATGATTCCGGTGATTGCCGAAGCAAGTGGGCAACAATATCACGTGACCACTGTGGGGCGAGTTTGACCTACTTTTAACCAAAACAAGTCGCCATTGGCAAACATGGTGGACTCGGCTCTCCCACCAACAGAAAAGAAAAGGAAAGCCTGCCTAGTGAGTGCAACTGCATCTCATTATCTCTAGCCGCTTTATCCTTCTACAGGGTCGCAGGCAAGCTGGAGCCTATCCCAGCTGACTACGGGCGAAAAGCGGGGTACACCCTGGACAAGTCGCCAGGTCATCACAGGGCTGACACATAGACACAGACAACCATTCACACCTACGGTCAATTTAGAGTCACCAGTTAACCTAACCTGCATGTCTTTGGACTGTGGGGGAAACCGGAGCACCCGGAGGAAACCCACGCGGACACGGGGAGAACATGCAAACTCCGCACAGAAAGGCCCTTGCCGGCCCTGGGGCTCGAACCCAGGACCTTCTTGCTGTGAGGCGACAGCGCTAACCACTACACCACCGTGCCGCCCGTGCAACTGCATGATAGAGCAAAATTTGAAAGATTATATGTCATTTTTCTGGACAGATAACTAAATCATTCTCACTAGCGCTTAGCTTTAAAGCCTTAGAATGCATGGGCTCGACTCCATGGTAGTGAGCATGGAGTTACACACCCAATGTTTTGATCTTACAGAGAAAGAAACGAGAACACAAAAGCAGTAACAGAGAAAAGATATATGTCTTTTTTCATGGATCTATTTACAAATGTCAACCACAAATTACATCCCTGTGACTCAAAACTCTCCGAGGCCGATGCAGAGTCACGATGTTTGCTGCACGTCACCATCTTGGTGTGACGCAGTTCCATAGTTATACTAATTAGTTAAAGCTCCTAGCGTTTGGCTGTTTCCATAGGGTGATACTGTTTACCTCAAGAGGTGGGATATACAGTCCCAAAACAGAGAAAGGCGACCCTCAGCACATCAAAATGATCACGTCACATCACATCTCATCCACATGCACTGTAAAAAATGATTTTTTGACCTTGTAAATACAATAAGGACAATTAAAGTGATTTCTACATGAATATATCAATTCTGAGAGTTACTTGAACATGCCATGTGTAATTCAGCGTAATGCTTGGAGTTTTCGAGTAATAGTGTGCCTTCACATTCAGTTGTAAATTTAACTGTAATAACTGTAGTAAAAAATACTGTAGGCTTACTATTGTCATCATGACAATTAGGCTACTACAGAATTTCAAGTAAAATGTTGCCTAATACTTTGGTGTGACGTCAGAGTTTGGACATGCCTGCCCTCAACAACAGGTTGTCTGACTGATGAACTTGACGTGACATTTTGTCGTGGACTCGTGGTGGTCTCAGATTAATATCTTCGTGCATTCAAATCTGTCGTTGATGGTCATCGGTGTCCTCCCTTTCGTCCGTAAACGTTTGGAAGTGTGGAAATTCACCACGGTTAAGGTAAGCATGTACAAACTAATTCAATGGTCGAGCTTTGCAACTTTATCTGAACGCGTTTTGGAAGCATGTATTTGTAAATGGATGATGGTATCTGGGTTTTCGTGGTGTTGATGCGGCGATTTGTCATCAGTGTTGCATTGAAAGTAGGACACTGTCCTAAGGTGTTACTAATTACGACGTGCTTTTAGGTGAAATCGGTTTAATAATAACGGAGGCACAGTGAGCTGTTTTTCCCGCTGGTAAGTTTGCTAGTGGAGTTGCTAGCAAGCCAAGTTTGTGCTAGCTAGTGGTTATGAAATGGCAACCATATTGCAAGGCTAATGTTTGGTGGTCGGAGTAATTTGAATTGGAAATCGGCTCAAAACATGTACCGTTCACTAATTTAAGTCCGAGGTTTACGGGAAAGAGTATTTCTAAAATTAAGAGGTGAGCTAAACTTCGTAGCATTGTGCAAGTGTTTGAGGTGGAACAGTGACTAGCAGTTGCTCGTTCTATAGAATTTCTGGACACTGAAGCGGCAGAGCTTGATTCTGATAACGATGATTAAACATATTAGTTTTTTTTATCAATAGCAAATGTTGGTCAATGAGCTGATATAAAGTGAGGGTTGAAGGAGATGAAGAATTAATGAGCCCTTAATACGCTACTTTAGAAACCATTAGAATTATGAAATCGTTATCATCAAAATAAGATGGCGCTGGTCTCGTGGCTGTGTGGTGAACTTTATAGGCTCGGGGTAACGACTCAAAATAAACACGACTAATTTTGATAATGATGATGAAACATATTAGTTTTGTATTAATAGCAGATGTTGGTCGCTAAATTCTTATGATGTGAGGGACGAAGGAGATGTCGAATTATGAGCCCTTGATATGCTGCTTTAGAAACCCATTTTATTATTTTTAAACCGTTATGATCAAAATAAGATGGCGCTGGCCTCGTAGTTGTGTGGTGAACATCATAGGCTCGGGGTAACGACTTAAATGGTTACCGGTATGTAATATGTTGGGTTAATTTCTTTAGAGGCAATTGATATAGAGGATTGAAAGCAGAATGAATTGTCTTGAAAGAGCTGTTTTAGAACGCATTATCATACTTGCCAGACATCCTTTTGAAGGTAGAGCTAGCCTGTAATGATTAAAAGCTCTGGCATCGTGGCTGAACGGCCAACAATGTACAATGTGTCTTCACAAACATCTAGATAGTGATTTAGTAAGTTCATGCCAAGTTTTACATTTTATGTGCTGTACATGATGACTGAATTAAAAACAGCATGCAATATTAAGGTTAAATAAATAGCACAATTATTCATAAATGAACAAAATTAATATACAAACACAATGCACTGATTCCAACCTCAAAGGGTCATTTGAATGAACACTGTAGGGGTGTAAGAAATAGTATGAGTACTAGAAAAAAGTATGCATTGTTTTTTTATTTTCAACTCAAAATGTTGACACATTTTCCTCATTTAACTTGTGGTATATTGTGAATTATTTTACAGGAAGAGCTGGATATTTTTACCCCTCATGAGGCACCCAATTAAGGGTAAGTTGAGCACACAATCACAATACAGTATGAAGTGTGTGCGTGTGCGTGCGCATCAGAAATATAATTTTACAAATTGTTTTTTGTTTTTTTTGTTGTTGTTGCTGTTTTGCCCTAGGTGTCCCACCATGAGGTGGCTGTGCGGCATTCAATTGTGCTGTTAACATCAGAGACATGTGCAAACTTCAATCTCGACTTAACATCTCCAGAAAGGCCACAAATTCATCTCTCTCTCTCTCTCTTTATCTCTCTCACACACACTCCCATCCCTCTTT